>NC_057796.1:430948563-430949683 GCF_018294505.1 Triticum aestivum | reverse complement strand
CGTCACAAATGAATGCTATAGCTAATTCCTCCCTCTCCCTCGCCAGTTCCCCTTCGTCCCTCTCCCCCGCGCCAGTTCCTCTCCGTCCGCTCCCAATCCGCGCCCCCGCCGCCTCCCTCTCCCCATCCTCCCCTCCGACCCCACCCCACTCTCGCCGGAGCAGCGCCGCAGGGCCGACACCAACCTCGCCCTCGCCCGCGCGCGCCGCAACCTCCGCCTCGCATTCAACAGCTACACACATTCTACACCGAGGACAAGGACATGAAGAGCGATGGTTATCAGAACTCCGGGGTAACGATGGAATCCTACACCGGTAACGACAAGGACAGAGCACCCCCCGCAACCCCCGACGACCCACCGCACCCTCCCCCGCTCCACCGCCGCCGAGCACCCCCCGCACCCTGTTTTTATAAAAATTATTACTGTTTTTATAAAAAATATTACTGTTATGATTTAAACAAGTTTCAACATATTTAAACACAAATAAATATCAAACAGCATTTTAAATGCATTTTTTATAAAAATTATTACTGTTTTTATAAAAAAAATATTACTATTATGATTTAAACAAGTTTGAACATATTTGAACACAAATAAATATCAAACAGCATTTTAAATGCATAAAAATAAAATTGGGGAGCCTGGGAATCGAACCCAGGACCTCCTAGTGTGTGTGCTGCGTGCTGACCAGTCGGGCTAGTGGGCGTGTTCTGATGGAGATAGGGTTAGGTGGGATATAACCTGACCAGTCGGGCTAGTAAGTAAAACAAACTTCTAATGGCGCACCAGGGGGAGGTGCGCCATTAGAATCGACGTACTTATGGCGCACCATGGGGAGGTGCGCCATTAGAATTTATACTTGTTCCCCTCGCACTGTCGCCTCCCTCCCTCCCTCCCTCGCTCGCCAGATGCCCCACTCCTCGACCCCAACCGTACGCCGCCGCCCCCTTGCTCCGCCCCCTCCGTCCGCCGCGCCTCCACGTCGTCCGCCGCTGTGGTCTTGCGCTGCCTCGACGCCGCCGCCCAGACCCCCGCCGGACTCCACCCCCGCCCCAGCACATACGTCCCCTCCCTCCCTTCCCCCATCCCCCTAGCTTCTCCTCCTCCTCCTCTCACCACC
>NC_057796.1:430860967-430948510 GCF_018294505.1 Triticum aestivum | reverse complement strand
TCTCACCACCCGTGCCTTCTTCTGCTCGAAAGGTCAAGAAGGTGGCCAAGGACGCCGACAACATCACGGGCCCCTTCCTCCGGATCGCCGCCCGCAGCCTCCTCGACGCTGGCGTCCACCGGAGCACCACGACCGCGTCTGCGACCTCGTCTCTGCTCCGCCGCCGTCTACGACCTCGTCTGCGACCGCGTCCATCAAGGTGAGTTCTTCCATGGATCACTTCCAGGCCGTCGGTGCCATCCTGTTAATCAAGAGTGCTACTCCATCTAACTGTCATGAGGGATTATGGTGAATTTGCAATGCAATGCCAGTACTACACCTGACGATTTGCAATGCCAGTGTGAATTTGCAGTGCAAAAAAATTGCCAGGTCTGCACAATTGTTGTTCTAGTTACTTTCGAAAGAAGGAGAGCTTTGATGTTGACTAGCATGCTGATAAATTATGAGAAATTAAAGTTTCTCAGATATGCCAGCAAGAAAATTCCTGTTGTTAAATTCATTGAAAATTCAGTTAATTTGGCTTTACTGAAAACCTTACTGAAACTAAATTCAGTTAGCTGGGTCATCTTCCACTTGAGAGGCTGGAATGATATCAGTGGCAATTATTTCCTATGATATGATGTAGCAGTAGTTAGTATATTGTGCTTAGGGCATGAATCATATGCAGCAGTAGTAGTAGTATTTTGTGATGAGGTTGGAGATTATGACCCCCAAACTAAATCTCCTAGGACCACAAATCATACCATCTCATCCATATAAGAAGCTTGAATAGCACCTTAACAATGAGGCACTACTAATTGGGCTGCTGTTTCCTCCCCAAAAGAAGGCATCTGTGTGTTGCTTCTCAACCCTGGTGCCTTGCAGGTGAGATCACCTGCTTTACAGCTTTTTCTTGCTGCATAGGAAAGGTATTTTGCAGTGCTCAAGCAAAGTGAGGATAGTTTTTGCACAACAACTGAATGTAACTGAATTTTTGAACACATGAATTGTAGATAGTTTCAGTTAACTAAGATTGGCAAAATATCTTGTTTCAAATATAGCCTATGCATGTCTTGTTTTCTGGTTATGGATATTGTATAGTACTGCATATCTTGTTTTTTTGTAATATAATGCTTACCAAAGGTTTCAATATTTTGCTGTTACCATTGTTCTTTGAGCATAATTCTTTTTCATTTCCTACTATCCTTATTCTAATTCTCTGAAATTTTGAAGCTGGAAATAAACTGCCAAAACTGAAAGAAATTGGAGTGTTGAAGATATGCTAGTGCTGAATTTTAGTAGTAGACTAAAATAAATTTTAGAATGACTGAATGTATGCAGCCTGCAGTAGTGTAGCTGTACCAAAATCACATATGCCCTAATGTATGCAGTCATGTTTTTATGCCATTCTGACTTGTCCACTGGGACTTCTCTCCTGTGATGTCTGTTTTGTTTCTGCAAAAACCCATTCAGTAGTGTGGGACTATGGATCATTAGCAAGGAAACCCTGCTTTAGTTCAGACTTCAGAGATATTTGCCTTTGCTTCAATAGGTAGTTTGCTCACAGTCTAAGTTGAGCTGATTTTGTTGGGTGACCTATTAGATCTGGAATGGAAGCTCACATAAGTTGAGCTGCTTTTTGTCCATATGAAAGCAGAGGACCATATGGTCTGTGGCCTTTTCATCCATATGAAAGTAGAGGCACATTGTGGTGCTAGTTTGCTGGGTTTTGTCTCCGACCATCGTGTCGTGATGATTTTGCAGGTACCCCGAGAGGCCCTTGAGTTTGCCGGAATGTCGATTAACTTCCGTTCCGGCAAATTTGGGTACTCCATTTGTCCTATTTTCAGCAAAGGTCATGCTAAAATTTTCCGTGAATTTTAGCATGACTTTGCTAAAAATAGGACATATGGGGCACTTGCGACTAATGCATGGGCCGGGGTATCTTAGTACTTAATTAAGTAGGATCAACTGCCCCTTTATTCTTGCTGCATTAAACCATAGGTGGCAATAGAGCCAAGTGATTAGGCCCAACTTAGAATTCTCCTTCCCTTTTCTTGATAGGGTGTATTATTAGAAGATACCCATATATATATCAGTTAACCTAGGGTCCCTCGGCATCGATAAACCCTAAATGATGAAAACTTAACTTAGCATTTAGGGTCCCTCAGCGTCGATAAACCCTAAAGGATAAAACCTTGGCTTTTAGGGTGCCTCGGTGTCGATAAAAACCTAAATGATGAAAGCTTAGGCTTTTAGGGTGCCTCGGCGTCGACAAACCCCAACATATTCTATTTGGATGGCCCTGCTAACCCTTGACCATAAATACTTGAGATGGATGTAGCAGGCTTAAAGAAAGAAATGTTTTTAGGCCAACTCCACTGGGCCTGGCTGAAAATGCACAAGTGTGCATGACTAACAATATTCTATTGTAAAGCTAAACAGGAAAGAGGAACCACTCATCCTAACCATTAGCTCTCAAAATTACCACTTCACTTCTTACTACTGAAAATCATAGACCATCTCCATTCACCAATTGCTCAAACCAGTTCGAAGGGCGTGTTTTCACCACACTGTGGATTATCTTATTGGACCCAACAGAGATGATGTAGTTTTGAATTATGAACATAGGAAATGTCGTCATCGGACGACGAAAGTCTCTCGGGGGAGTGCGACTAGTGCCACGACGGTCGAGGTCTGTGCGACAGGCCTCACCTGGACGATGATCGGCGCTTCAGCATTAAGCTCGAGGAGACCTTCGAAGTTGAAACGGTACGCAACGACGACAAGTGTTTTTTTCATAATTAAGCATGACTTCAACTATTCCAACGTGTAATTTCATCTTTTACAATTCGAGTATAGTTTATCCCATGCCATGCAAGACGCTATGTCTTGGAGAGGATGGATTTTGAAGATCATGAAAATTTTGAAACGAAGAAAATTCACCTAAGGACACATCATGATGTGGATTTTGAAGTAAATCTGTATAATGCTGAGAGCGTAACCCATTTTGGTTGCAAAAATTGGGAAGCATTTTGCAAGATGTATGGTTTTGATGAGGGTATGCTTGTCACCATGGATCTTGGTGATCCTAGCATCGACCAAGACAATATGGACATTTGGGTCCTTGTTGATACGCCTCCAGTTCTACCGCTATGTGAGTTTCTCAAACATAGTTAATTATTAACTAATCTATATTGTTTATTTCAAAATAGTTGACAACTTATTTCCATTGACAGCTTATTTTGATTGTTCAAAAAATGTGCGGAAAATGGTAGACAAAACCCACTACACCGATGGCTCCGAGTTAACTTATAAGGAGAAAACTCATCTGGTCGGATTTTGTACTGATATTGAGAATTACAATATCTACACTCAAACTCCTCATCATTATGGTCCTCAATACGTGCCACTAGTGCACGTGTTGAACTACGGTAACTACTATGGAGATACCCTGGTAAGATTTCTTACTATTACGACATCCGTGCATATTTTGCATAGTTCTAAAACTAGTACAATATCATTGCTAACTATGAAGTTATTACTATGTTTTTCAACAGATAATCCCAGAGGATTGTGTGCCTCATTTGATGTATCAGAATGGTAGGCTTGATGTTTTGAATATACAACCAGGTCATCCTACGAATCTCAACTGTCCATACCGGATTTCTAAAAGAAGTGGAGACATGCAAATCAAAGAATGGAAAAAATGTATGGACAGTCACAAGGAGCTTCTTGGAAGCAAAAGGAAGCAAGGCGCAAGAATTGGAGACAGGATGATCTCCATTCTCCATAATGGAGAGTCAGGGTCTATATTGTTTTATGCTATTTTACCTTAAAGAGGGTATTTCGGTCCTACCTAATACTGATGATCATGTGCTAAGAACAATTAAGTAGGGTTGGTTCGATGACTGTGAGGATGATGATCGTATGACTTGTTATTAATAACGAGTAGAAGCTGTATGATGATGATTAGTAGGACTTGTTAGGATTAGTATTAATTTCGACAAACTCGCTACTCGCGGTCTCGAGACTTGTAATGTTCTATCTTTGTTCGGTCTTTTGATTTCGGAGACTAATATGATGAATTGTATTCGGAGACTAATCTTCTATTGTATTCGATGAATCTGCTGTTGCTGTGTGGTGCTGTTTATATTCTGTCCAATAATATATTTTGTAATCTGTGCAAATATCAGAAAAGAAAAAAAAATCCCTAATATACATACTAATGGCGCATCATCCAGATGTGCGCCATTAGTATGCCAAAGGATACTAATGGCGCATCGCCCACCAGTGCGCCATTAGTATGGCAAAGCACATGCCCACTGGGAGGCATACTAATGGCGCACCGGGGCCTATACTAATGGCGCACTGCCTGGTGCGCCATTAGAGTACCAGATACTAATGGCGCACCAGCGGTGCGCCATTAGTAAAAATTACTAGTGGCGTGATGCTAGTGGCGCACCAGTGGTGCGCCATTAGTAGGCAAAACTAGTGCGCCACTAGTAAGCCTTTTTCTAGTAGTGGCACGCGCAGGGGTCTGATCGCACGCCTCCCATACTCAAATAGCTACCCCGCGCGGCACCTCCTAGCCAATAAAAAAGGGGACGCGTGGCCGCACGTAATTGGTAAGTCAAACGCCCACGGTTTCAATAATACTTGTGTTTCCGATATGTAACGTGACAACACTTGTTCCAAAATGACTTTGTTGATTGTTAATGTGTGGGCCTTCGCAAATCGGACAGAAAAATTACCACAGCATGTTGGTGCCATGTCATGAGACCATGCCAAGTTTCATGATTTTCAAGCATGTTTTGGAATTACAAGAATTAAAAAACCAAGTTTCTCGATCTTTCCGGCCGAGCCACGACGCCCAGATGTTTGAATTTCACTCTCATCTCTTGCATGAGACCTAGAAATTCACCCAAGGACACACAAGTGATTTTTCAAACAACTTTGATGCACTGGAGCCTGTGCTTGTAGTTCAAATTTGAATTGTGCACATTAAATGCCCAGGAACTCAATTAATGTATAAAAAGGCCAAACGAACCCGGAATAATTCCAAAATTTAGCATGGTACTTCTATTTGGTCTAATCTAGCTGTGTAAAAAAATAACGCGGGAGAAGGCAGTGTACGCATGTCGTTTCGCACACGGAGGTGACACGTTCCCTCTCGGAACCACGAGCCTTCTTGAGGGAAACTCCGGTTTGCAAGAAGGTTCAACCAAAGCTTGTTCCAATTCGGCCAAAAATATTACCGCAGCATGTTGGTGCCATGTCATGACACCATGCCAAGTTTCATGATTTTCAGGCGTGTTTTGGGATTACAGGAATTAAAAAACCAAGTTTCTCAATATTTCCGGCCGAGCCACGATGCCCAGATGTTTGAATTTCACTCCCATCTCTTGCATGGGACCTAGAAATTCACCCAAGGACACGCATGTGATTTTTCAAACAACTTTGGTGCACTGGAGCATGTGCTTGTAGTTCAAATTTGAATTATGCACATTAAATGCCCATAAACTCAATTAATGTATAAAAAAGGCGAAACGAGCCCGGAATAATTCCAAAATTTAGCACGGTACTTCTATTTGGTCTAATCTGGCTGTGTAAACAAAAATAAGGCGGGAGAAGGCAGTGTACGTATGTCGTTTCGCACGCGGAGGTGACACGTTCCCTCTCGGAACCACGAGCCTTCTTGAGGGAAACTCCGGTTCGCAAAAAGCTTACACCAAAGCTTGTCCCAATTCGGCCAAAAAAATTACCACAACATGTTCGTGCCATGTCATGAGACCATGCCAAGTTTCATGATTTTCAGTTGTGTTTTGGATTTACAAGAATTAAAAAACCAAGTTTCTCAATCTTTCCGGCCGAGCCACGACGCCCAGATGTTTGAATTTCACTCCCATCTCTTGCATGGGACCTAGAAATTCACCCAGGGACACACATGTGATTTTTCAAACAACTTTGGTGCACTGGAGAATGTGCTTGTAGTTCAAATTTGAATTATGCACATTAAATGCCCAGAAACTCAATTAATATATAAAAACGGTGAAACGAGCCCGGAATAATTCCAAAATTTAGCACGGTACTTCTATTTGGTCTAATCTGGCTATGTAAAAAAATAAGGCTGGAGAAGGCAGTGTACGTATGTCGTTTCGCACACGGAGGTGACACGTTCCCTCTTGGAACCACGAGCCTTATTGAGGGAAGCTCCGGTTTGCAAGAAGCTTACACCAAAGCTTGTCCCAATTCGGCCAAAAAAAATACCGCAGCATGTCGGTGCCATGTCATGACACCATGCCAAGTTTCATGATTTTCAGGTGTGTTTTCGAATTACAGGAATTGAAAAACCAAGTTTCTCAATCTTTCTGGCCGAGCCACGATGCCCAGGTGTATGAATTTCACTCCCATCTCTTGCATGGGACCCAGAAATTCACCCAAAGACACACATGTGATTTTTCAAACAACTTTGGTGCACTGGAGCATGTGCTTGTAGTTCAAATTTGAATTATGCACATTAAATGCCCAGAAACTCAATTAATGTATAAAAAAGGCAAAACGAGCCCCGAATAATTCCAAAATTTAGCAGGGTACTTCTATTTGGTCTAATCTGGCTATGTAAAAAAATGCGGGAGAAGGCAGTGTACGTATGTCGTTTCGCACACGGAGGTGACATGTTCCCTCTCGGAACCACGAGCCTTCTTGAGGGAAGCTCCGGTTTGCAAGAAGCTTACACCAAAGCTTGTCCCAATTCGGCCAAAAAAATTACCGCAGCATGTTGGGGCCATGTCATGACACCATGCCAAGTTTCATGATTTTCAGGCGTGTTTTGGATTTACAGGACCTAAAAAACCAAGTTTCTCAATCTTTCCGGCCAAGCCACGACGCCCAGATGTTTGAATTTCACTTCCATCTCTTGCATGGGACCTAGAAATTCACCCAAGGACACACATGTGATTTTTCAAACAACTTGTGGTGCACTAGAGTACGTGCTTGTAGTTCAAATTTGAATTATGCACATTAAATGCCTAGAAACTCAATTAATGTATAAAAAAGGCCAAACGAACACGGAATAATTCCAAACTTTAGCACGATACTTCTATTTGGTCTAATCTACCTGTGTAAAAAATTTAAGGCTGGAGAAGGCAGTGTACGTATGTCGTTTCGCACACGGAGGTGAGACGTTCCCTATCGGAACCAGGAGCCTTCTTGAGGGAAACTCCGGTTTGCAAGAAGCTTACACCAAAGCTTGTCCCAATTCGGCCAAAAAATTTACTGATTCATGTTGGTGCATGTCATGACACCATGCCAAGTTTCTTGATTTTCAGCCGTGTTTTTGATTTACAGGAATTAAAAAACCAAGTTTCTCAATCATTCCGGCTGAGCCACGACACCGAGATGTTTGAATTTTATTCGCATTTCTTGCACGGGACCTATAAATTCACCCAAAGACACACATGTGATTTTTCAGCAAACTTTGGTGCATTGGAGCATGTGCTTGTAGTTCAAATTTGAATTATGCACATTAAATGCCCAGAAACTCAATTAATGCATAAAAATGCCAAACGAACCCGGAATAATTCCAAATTTAAACACGACACTCATGTACTAGTTGCATGTTCACTGTACGTAAATGTTCTAGCAATTCAAACACCATCCTTTCCCTCTGTAACACCATTTTGTCTTTCAAAACATAATGAAAAAATCAGGTATACCACGAACAGTTTACTAGAAAGAATCGTGTGGGATGCGATATAAAATATCTTGGCGCACCGTCTTGCCTGGCTTACGCAGGAAGCTTCGTCGTCTATAGTCCACCGCCCCCGCTTGAACCACACTTGCGCGCCAGTTTCTTGCGGCACCGAGCGAAATTTTTTTGCTACCGCGGAAATATATATCTCCCCGCCCCTCCCTCCTACCAAAAGCCACATTTCCACTGTTCCTCCTTGCTTTCCAAGTTCAAACCTTCACCGCTGCTTCTTGGCAGCTCAGCCTCCTCGCCAGCGACCCTTCTTCTTGCAGCGCCACCTCCTCACTGGCTACCCTTCTTATTGCAGCGCCGCCTCCTCGCCGGTGACCCTTCTTCCTGCAGCGCTGCCTCCTCGCCGACGACCCTTCTCTTGCTGCGCGGCCTCCTAGCCTCCGATCGTTCTTCTTGCTGCGCGGCCTCGTTGATATGGTTAGGTAATCCACACCCCACGCACACCATCCTCCTCCTTTCCCGTCCCACATTCCCCGACTGACGGAGCGACACCTTCCACCGAAATCACTGCCCCCTCCTCCAATTAAGCACCACCCACAACCATTTTACACGCAATATAACGTGGATCTGAGTAGCATGCGGCCGCACGCGCGATCGAGGTCGCTATGGCTGACATGCGTGTCGACCGCCAGATCTTGGAGGAGCACCTCGTCTTCGAGGCCAACGTCGACACCACTGCGCGGTTGTCTACTTTAAAATATAGTTCGTGATGTTTTCTCGAGGCCACCGCCAGTGCCTTCTAGTGATTTGTCCTCTGTAATGTTAATATGCAATCTGATGTTCAGTTAGCAGTTTGGTCCTATGAGATGTAATATTCAGTTGACACTTTGGTCCAACAATTGCTACATTTCGTAGTACTGTTCTCAAGCATTCTTTGTTTTGTTAACTGTCTTATCTTCTAGTACATGTTTCTATTCTACAATGTCGTGCAGAGTTAACTATTTTGGTTCATTTGGTCTGTTGTCCATTTAACTGTTTGGTTCAGTTCTGCAATTTGATTTTCATTTGCTGTGGGTACAATTTTGTATTGTTATGCATGTGACACCAATCGAATTTGGCTGTACTCAATACATATTCTACTGATAGTATGGCAACTCTCAGTTAACCTGATCAAGATCTTCCTTATGTGTGTTGCAGGGAAACAATGGGAGACACTGCGGTTTATGATAACCCACAAGTATAGGGGATCGCAACAGTTTTCGAGGGTAGAGTATTCAACCCAAATTTATTGATTCGACACAAGGGGAGCCAAAGAATACTCTCAAGTATTAGCAGTTGAGTTGTCAATTCAACCACACCTAGATAACTTAGTATCTGCAGCAAAGTATTCAGTAGAAAAGTAATATGGAAGTAAAGGTAACGGTAACAAAGGTAACAGTAACAAAAGTAATATTTTTGGTATTTTCTAGTGATAGTAACGATAGCAACGGAAAAGTAAATAAGCGGAGAACAATATATGAAAAGCTCGTAGGCATTGGATCGGTGATGGAGAATTATGCCAGATGCGGTTCATCATGTAACAATCATAACATAGGGTGACACAGAACTAGCTCCAATTCATCAATGTAATGTAGGCATGTATTCCGAATATACTCATACGTGCTTATGGAAAAGAACTTGCATGACATCTTTTCTCCTACCCTCCCGTGGCAGCGGGGTCCTAATGGAAACTAAGGGATATTAAGGCCTCCTTTTAATAGAGTACCGGAACAAAGCATTAGCACATAGTGAATACATGAACTCCTCAAACTACGGTCATCACCGGGAGTGGTCCCGATTATTGTCACTTTGGGGTTGCCGGATCATAACACATAGTAGGTGACTGTAGACTTGCAAGATAGGATCAAGAACTCACATATATTCATGAAAACATAATAGGTTCAGATCTGAAATCATGGCACTCGGGCCCTAGTGACAAACATTAAGCATAGCAAAGTCATAGCAACATCAATCTCAGAACATAGTGGATACTAGGGATCAAACCCTAACAAAACTAACTCGATTACATGATAGATCTCATCCAACCCATCACCGTCCAGCAAGCCTACGATGGAATTACTCATGCACGGCGGTGAGCATCATGAAATTGGTGATGGAGGATGGTTGATGATGACGACGGCGACGGATTCCCCTCTCCGGAGCCCCGAACGGACTCCAGATCAGCCCTCCCGAGAGGTTTTAGGGCTTGGCGGCGACTCCGTATCGTAAAACACGATGAATCCTTCTCTTTGATTTTTTTCTCTCCGAAAGTGAATATATGGAGTTGGAGTTGGGGTCGGTGGAGCGTCAGGGGGCCCACGAGGTAGGGGGCGCGCCCTAGGGGTGCAAGCGCGCCCTCCACCCTCGTGGACAGGGTGTGCGCCCCCTGACGTGGATTTTTCTTCCGGTATTTTTCTTATTTTCCAAATAGATGTTCCGTGGAGTTTCAGGTCATTCCGAGAACTTTTGTTTCTGCACATAAATAACACCATGGAAAGTCTGCTGAAAACAACGTTAGTCCGGGTTAGTTCCATTCAAATCATGCAAGTTAGAGTCCAAAACAAGGGCAAAAGTGTTTGGAAAAGTAGATACGATGGAGACGTATCAACTCCCCCAAGCTTAAACCTTTGCTTGTCCTCAAGCAATTCAGTTCATAAACTGAAAGTGATAAAGAAAAAAATTTGCAAACTCTGTTTGCTCTTGTTGTAAATATGTAAAGCCAGCATTCAAGTTTTCAGCAAAGATGACTAACCACATTCGCAATAACTCTTAGGTCTCATGTTTACTCATGTCAATGGCATAATCAACTAGCGAGCGATAATAATAGATCTCGGATGACAACAGTTCCTCAAAACAATCATGATATGATATAATAAGATGGTATCTCGCTAGCCCTTTCTGAGACCGCAAAACATAAATGCAGAGCACCTTTAAAGACCAAGGACTGACTATACATTGTAATTCATGGTAAAAGAGATCCAATCATTGTCATACCCAATATAAATTAATAGTAATGGATGCAAATGACAGCAGTGCTCTCCAGCTAGTGCTTTTTCAATAAGAGGGTGATGACTCAACATAAAAGTAAATAGATAGGCCCTTCGCAGAGGGAAGCAGGGATTTGTAGAGGTGCCAGAGCTCGGTTTTGAAATAGAGATAAATAATATTTTGAGCGGCATACTTTCATTGTCAACATAACAACCAAGAGATGACGATATCTTCCATGCTACACACATTATAGGCGGTTCCCAAATAGAATGGTAAAGTTTATACTCCCCCTCCACCAACAAGCATCAATCCATGGCTTGCTCGAAACAACGAGTGCCTCCAACTAGCAACAGTCCTAGGGGGAGTTTTGTTTGCAATTATTTTGATTTAGTTTGCATAAAGCATGGGACTGGGCATCCCGGTGACTAGCCATTTTCTTGTGAGTGAGGAGCGGAGTCCACTCCCCTTGAGAATAACCCGCCTAGCATGGAAGATACGGACAGCCCTAGTTGATACATGAGCTATTCGAGCATACAAAACAGAATTTCATTTGAAGGTTTAGAGTTTGGCACATACAAATTTACTTGGAACGGCAGGTACCACATATAGGAAGGTATAGTGAACTCATATGGAATAACTTTTGGGTTTAAGGGATTGGATGCACAAGCAATATTCCCGCTTAGTACAAGTGATGGCTAGCAAAAGACTTGGAAGCGACCAACTAGAGAGCGACAATAGTCATGAACATGCATTAAAATTAATAGACATTGAGTACGAGTATGAGTAGGATATAATCCACCATGAACATAAATATCGTGAAGGCTATGTTGATTAGTTTCAACTACATGTGTGAACATGTGCCAAGTCGAGTCACTTAAATCATTCAAAGGAGGATACCACCCCACTATACCACATCACAACCATTTTAATAGCATGTTGGCACGGAAGGTAAACCATTATAACTCATAGCTAATCAAGCATGGCATAAGCAACTATGATCTCTAATTGTCATTGCAAACATATTTATTCATAATAGGCTGAATCAGGAACGATGAACTCATCATATTTACAAAAACAAGAGAGGTCGAGTTCATACCAGCTTCTCCCATCTCAGTTAGTCCATCATATATCGTCATAATTGCCTTTCACTTGCACGACCGAACGATGTGAAAATAATAAGAGTGCACATGCACTGGAGTAAGCTGGAATCTGCGAGCATTCAATAAACAGGAGAAGACAAGGCAATATGGGCTCTTGGTTAAATCAACAATAATGCATATAAGAGCCACTTGAACAATTTAATCATGGTCTTCTCCTATCGACCCCCAAAGAAAAGAAAACAAAACTATTTACACGGGAAAGATCCCAACAAGCAAAAAGAAGAACAACAAATAAAATTATTACTACTACAGCAAGAAAAGTAAACTAGCTAAAAGCTACAACTAATTTTTTTCTTAAGGTTTATCAAACACACAAGAAGAAAGAATGAAAAAGAAAATAAACTAGCATGGATATTACAGTGAAAGAGTATGAGCACCGACATCTAGCAATGAGTGTGTGAACATAAATGTAATGTCGGTGGGAAATACGTACTCCCCCAAGCTTAGGCTTTTGACCTAAGTTGGTTTATTGCCACGGATGGCCTGGCGGGTATCCATAGTTGTAGCCGGGGTCGTACTGAGATGAAGAAGACTCTGACTGCCACTGGTTGGCAATCATCTCCGGATCCCACTGGTAGTTAGACTGTCGTGGAGGTTCAAATTGTGGTTCCAGCTCCGTGGCTGGTGTAGGGTTCTGGTAGGCGTGAATGGCCGCCAACGGAACGAGATACGGACCTTCAAATAAATTAAACAAGGAGGGAGCAGGCAAGGTAATAGTCTCAGGGTGATGTTTATCAAAGAACAATTTGTATTTAAGCGCTCCTTCCCCATTCTTAACAATTAAGTCATGTGCTACCATACTCTTATAATCTAAATAAGCAGTGGGCAGCATTTTTTCTTCTTTTTCATAATGCCTAATAGGTATGTTATAGTGTGCAGCAAGGCGTGAAGCATAAATACCTCCAAAGATGGGGCCCTTTGTATGGTTCAGACTTAACCGTTTGGCAATAATACCGCCCATACTAACAGTGTTATTGTAGAATAAACCATGGAACAAAATAATAATATCAGGAACACTAAGGTTTCCACAGTTTCCGCGACCAATTAAGCAACGACTAGCAAAAATGGCAAAGTAGCGTAAAATAGGAAAATGTATGCTAGTAATTCTTGCATCGGAAACCTTCCTGGTTTCCCCCACAGTGATAGTGTCAATAAACCCATCCACATCTTTATGATGTGGTTCATCTAAACTACCCTCAAAAGGTATTTTACAAACCTTGCAAAATTCATCTAGTGGCATCTTCTTAACCACATCATATAAATGAAACTCTACTGAAGGAGGTGATTCCTTAGGATAATAGTAGAAGTTTTGCACAAAAGTATTGGTGAGTAAGAGATACTGATTGCGTTGGTCGTGGAGGAAATCGGTGAGGCCTGCATTCTCAGCCAATTCATAAAAATCATCATAAATCCCGGCTTCTCTCAAGGAATCATTGGAAGGCCATTCACACGGCCGAACCTCCACGGTGCGAGGCAGATTATATTTGGTCCTCTGTGCTTCTTCACTTTGCTTTTCCTTCGAGCTTCGCCTCAATGAGCCCCTCAAAAGTATCTTCATTATTTTCTGAAAAATTCTGAAATTTTTAGTAACTTCAAATAAAAATGAACCAAACTCAACAAAATTGATAGCAACTACTCCTACAAGTGCCTAGAGCCTATATCATGCATTAGAACTACTTGGAACCATACAAATTTGACATGCAAGCTCAAGAACATGGTCACCTAGGCAGCACAAATTTGCAATGAATAAAGCACTAGAACAAAAACTAATTGGACCAATGCAGGAGTCACATACCAAGGAACAATCTCCCCAAGCAGTTTTGTGAGAGGTGCTTTGAGCAAGGAGATCGAAAATCACAGAAAAATGAGCTAGAACTCGTGCTTGAGCTGGATGGTGATTTTTTTGGGAGGAAGAAGAAGTGTGTGGGTGCAGGAATAAGTGGAGGGAGCCACCATGGGCCCACGAGGCAGGGGGCGCGCCAAGGGGGGTAGGGCGCACCCTCCACCCTTGTGGCCAGGTGCTTGCCCCTCCTGCTGTGTTCTCAGTGCCAGATATTCTCAAATATTCCAGAAAAAATCATATTTCATTTTCAGGGCATTTGGAGAACTTTTATTTTCGGGGTATTTTTATATTGCACGGATACATCAGAAAACAGACAGAAAAATACTATTTTTACTTTATTTCAACTAAATAACAGAAAATAGAAAGAGGGTACAGAAGATTGTGCCTTCTAGTTTCATCCATCTCATGCTCATCAAAAGGAATCCAATAACTAGGTTGATCAAGTCTTATTAACAAACTCATTCCGAATAACATGGAACCGGAGAAATCTCGAATAACACTATGTTACCTCAACGGGGATATGCACATCCCCTATAATAAGAATATCATATTTCTTCTTGACAGTAGGAAGAGGAAATTCAAAACTTCCAAAAATAATTGATGGACTTTTCCAATAGAATTGATACTGTGGACTTGAGGTTGTTTCCTCGGAATGTGTAGCGTATGCTCATTACCATTAACATGAAAAGTGAGATTGCCCTTGTTGCAATCAATAACAGCCCCTGCAGTATTCAAAAAGGGTCTTCCAAGAATAATAGACATACTATGGTCCTCGGGAATATCAAGAATAACAAAGTCCATTATAATAGTAACGTTTGCAACCACAACAGGCACATCCTCACAAATACCGACAGGTATAGCAGTTGATTTATCAGCCATTTGCAAAGATATTTCAGTAGGTGTCAACTTATTCAAGTCAAGTCTACGATATAAAGAGAGAGGCATAACACTAACACCGGCTCCAAGATCACATAAAGCAGTTTTAACATAGTTTCTTTTAATGGAGCATGGTATAGTGGGTACTCCTGGATCTCCAAGTTTCTTTGGTATTCCACCTTTAAAAGTATAATTAGCAAGCATGGTGGAAATTTCAGCTTCCGGTATCTTTCTTTTATTTGTAACAATATCTTTCATGTACTTAGCATAAGGATTCATTTTGAGCATATCAGTCAAACGCACACGCAAAAAGATAGGTCTAATCATTTCAGCAAAGCGCTCAAAATCCTCATCGTCCTTTTTCTTGGATGGTTTGGGAGGAAAAGGCATGGGTTTCTGAACCCATGGTTCTCTTTCTTCACCATGTTTCCTAGCAACAAAGTCTCTCTTATCATAACGTTGATTCTTTGATTGTGGGTTATCAAGATCAACAGCAGGTTCAATTTCTACATCATTATCATTACTAGGTTGAGCATCATCATGAACATCATCATTAACATTTTCACTAGATTCATGTTCATTACCAGATTGTGTTTCAGCATCAGAAAACGAAATATCATTTGGATTCTCGGGTGGTTTGCAGCAATAGGTTCACTAGAAGCTTGCAAAGTCCTATCATTTTTCGTTTTCTTCTTTTTAGAAGGACTAGGTGCGTCAATATTATTTCTCTGAGAATCTTGTTCAATTCTCCTAGGGTGGCCTTCAGGATACAAAGGTTCCTGAGTCATCTTACCAGTTCTAGTAGCCACTCTAACAGCATAATCATTTTTCTTACTATTCAATTCATTGAGCAAATCATTCTGAGCTTTAAGTACTTGTTCTACTTGAGTGGTAACCATAGAAGCATGTTTACTAATGAGTTTAAGTTCACCCTTAACTCTAGACTTATAATCACCCAAGTGTTCAAGCGTGTCGGAATTGTATTTCAATTGTCTACCAAAATAAGCATTGAAGTTTTCTTGTTTGACCGTGAGTTTGTTCAATAGGTGGAGGATTAAGATCACAAGTTTCTTGAACAGGCGGTAAATTAAGACCATGTATTTCTTCAATAGGAGGTAAATTCTTAACATCTTCAGCTTTAATACCCTTTTCTTTCATAGATTTATTTGCCTCTTGCATATCTTCAGGACTGAGAAATAGAACACCTCTCTTTTTCGGAGTTGGTTTAGGAATAGGCTCAGGAGTTGGCTCAAGAGCTGGCTCCGGAAGTGTCCAATTATTTTCATTTGTCAACATATTATTCAATAGAATTTCAGCTTCGTCCTGTGTTCTTTCCCTGAAAACAGAACAAGCACAACTATCCAGGTAATCTCTAGAAGCATCGGTTAGTCCATTATAAAAGATATCAAGTATTTCATTTTTCTTAAGAGGATGATCAGGCAAAGCATTAAGTAATCGGAGAAGCCTCCCCCAAGCTTGTGGGAGACTCTCTTCTTCAATTTGCACAAAATTATATATATCCCTTAAAGCAGCTTGTTTCTTATGAGCAGGGAAATATTTAGCAGAGAAGTAATAAATCATATCCTGGGGACTACGCACACAACCAGGATCAAGAGAATTAAACCATATCTTAGCATCACCCTTTAATGAGAACGGAAATATTTTAAGGATATAAAAGTAGAGAGATCTCTCATCATTAGTAAATAGGGTGGCTATATCATTTAATTTAGTAAGATGTGCCACAACAGTTTCAGATTCATAGCCATGAAAAGGATCAGATTCAACCAAAGTAATTATATCAGGATCAACAGAGAATACATAATCCTTTTTAGTAACACATATAGGTGAAGTAGCAAGAGCAGGGTCAGGCTTCATTCTAGCATTAAGAGATTGCTGCTTCCATTTAGCTAATAACCTCTTGAGCTCATATCTATCTTTGCAAGCTAAAATAGCTAAATCAGCTTCTTTTTCAAAAACATAACCTCAGGAATAACAGGAGAGTCTTCATCATCACTTTCATCAATATTATCAGTTTCAATTATTTCTTTCTCTCTAACCCTAGCAATTTGTTCATCAAGAAATTCACCAAGTGGCACAGTAGTATCAAGCATAGAAGTAGTTTCATCACAAGTATCATGCATAGCAGAAGTGGCATCATCAATAACATGCGACATATTAGAACGAATAGCAGAAGCAGGTTTAGGTGTCGCAAGCTTACTCAAAACAGAAGGTGAATCAAGTGCAGAGCTAGATGGGAGTTCCTTACCTCCCCTCGTAGTTGAGGGATAAATTGTTGTTTTTGCGTCTTTCAAGTTCTTCATAGTGACCAGCAGATATAAATCCCAAGTGACTCAAAGAATAGAGCTATGCTCCCCGGCAACGGCGCCAGAAAAAAGTCTTGATAACCCACAAGTATAGGGGATCGCAATAGTTTTTGACGGTAGAGTATTCAACCCAAATTTATTGATTCGACATAAGGGGAGCCAAATAATATTCTCAAGTATTAACAGTTGAGTTGTCAATTCAACCACACATAGATAACTTAGTATCTGCAGCAAAGTATTTAGTAGCAAAGTAATATGGAAGTAACGGTAACGGTAACAAAGGTAACAATAACAAAAGTAATATTTTTGGTATTTTCTAGTGATAGTAACGATAGCAACGGAAAAGTAAATAAGCGGAGAACAATATATGAAAAGCTCGTAGGCATTGGATCGGTGATGGAGAATTATGTCGGATGCGGTTCATCATGTAACAATCATAACATAGGGTGACACAGAACTAGCTCCAGTTCATCAATGTAATGTAGGCATGTATTCCGAATATAGTCATACGTGCTTATGGAAAAGAACTTGCATGACATCTTTTGTCCTACCCTCCCGTGGCAGCGGGGTCCTAATGGAAACTAAGGGATATTAAGGCCTCCTTTTAATAGAGTACCGGAACAAAGCATTAGCACATAGTGAATACATGAACTCCTCAAACTACAGTCATCACCGGGAGTGGTCCCGATTATTGTCACTTCGGGGTTGCCGGATCATAACACATAGTAGGTGAGTATAGACTTGCAAGATAGGATCAAGAACTCACATATATTCATGAAAACATAATAGGTTCAGATCTGAAATCATGGCACTCGGGCCCTAGTGACAAGCATTAAGCATAGCAAAGTCATAGCAACATCAATCTCAGAACATAGTGGATACTAGGGATCAAACCCTAACAAAACTAACTCGATTACATGATAGATCTCATCCAACCCATGACCGTCCAGCAAGCCTACGATGGAATTACTCACGCACGGCGGTGAGCATCATGAAATTGGTGATGGAGGATGGTTGATGATGACGACGACGACGGATTCCCCTCTCCGGAGCCCCGAACGGACTCCAGATCAGCCCTCCCGACAGGTTTTAGGGCTTGGCGAAGGCTCCGTATCGTAAAACGCGATGAATCCTTCTCCTTGATTTTTTTCTCCCCGAAAGTGAATATATGTAGTTGGAGTTGAGGTCGATGGAGCGTCAAGGGGCCCACGAGGTAGGGAGGCGCGCCCTCCACCCTCGTGGACAGGGTGTGGGCCCCCTGACGTGGATTTTTCTTCCGGTATTTTTCTTATTTTCCAAATAGATGTTCCGTGGAGTTTTAGGTCATTCCGAGAACTTTTGTTTCTGCACATAAATAACACCATGGAAAGTCTGCTGAAAACAGCATCAGTTTGGGTTAGTTCCATTCAAATCATGCAAGTTAGAGTCCAAAACAAGGGCAAAAGTGTTTGGAAAAGTAGATATGACGGAGACGTACCAGTTTACCATCGAGGTTTGTTCAAGCAGGGTCCTTTGGATAATAGCACATTATTGTGCAGTTGCAGGAATCATTCTAATATTTAGGTTTCTTACAATTTGGTCTTGCACATGTAGGTCCTGCTGTCAAAGGCTTAGACCCACTGTTCGACCCATTTTGCATATGGGGAAATGAGATGTCCATGAATATCAGTCAAGTCAAGAAACTCAGAAAGATTGTTAGGATGAAGAAACTTGCGAGGAATAACAGCAAGATCTTTGTTTGCAAAATGAAGGAGACATCAGTCAACTATAGGATGGTACCAACTCTTTTACCTTGTTTTTACCCCTTGCGTCATTTCAAAATTTACAACAGCGATTTATGCATAGCTTTGTTTTCAGTACTTTTCAAAGCAGTTCACCGATGATTACCTCTCAAACCACCTGCATGGTCAAGAGGCGATGAAGGTATTCATTCAACACCCACGGTACAATATTGAAGTCTTGCTGAAGAGGACGAAGGTTGGGTGGGTAATTATCCATAGCCACTGGCCTAAAGTTGCAAGGACATTCAACATCACTGAAGGCTCAATATTTGCCTTCTGCTTTTGCAGTTTCCCAGATGAGACTCATCTGTCTATTTACCGTGTATGATGCTACTTTCCAAAGGTTTTTGATGCTGCATGTGAAACTTGGTGCTGTTGTGTAATGGCGTAACTGAGTGCTGAAGCTATCTGATGTAATTCGATTATGAAATCCTGGTTGCTTTTATACGGATATGAAATATCTGGCGTGTTTTATAAGAAATATCAATTTGATTAGTACATGGATTATCAATAATAGGCTAATTACCCTGCTTATTGGGGTTTTCTATTGCAAACAGTTACTCAGACAACACCGTGGGCGATGAACTCAAATAACCCGCACGGTTTCTAGAAAGTAGGCGTGTTCGGTCAACTAACAATCACACACGGCTTCCGGCAGTGAACTGTTTGCGTTAGGCCACCTTGCACACACGTTTCCACACAAAGAACTGTGTGGGTTGTACATACCTACGGAAATGATTTTCTGGGATTCACCGTGTGGGATGTACATACCTACGGAAATGATTTCTGGGATTCACCGTGTGGGATGAACATACCTATGGAAATGATTTTTGGGATTCACCATGTGGGATGTACATACCTACGGAAATTATTTATGGGATTCACCGTGTGGGATGTACATACCTACGGAAATGATTTCTGGGATTCACCGTATGGGTGTACATAACTATGGAAATGATTGAGTTTCCATGCCTCGCACGATCGCACACGGCCCCAGCCTGGGTCCCACGAGGGCTTATCCCTGACGATTTCTGGGTCGTGTGGCAATGACCCCCCTATCGCCCACACTCACTTGGCGCGATTCCAAATGTCGTCGTGGAAAGGGGTTTTAAACCTTTTTTTTGGATGTCGCTGTACCAGTGATAAGATATTTAATAGGCTTCTAAACAATCGTCATCAAAAACAAAAGGAATATCCTTTTGCAAAAGATTAGTGAGAGGCCTAGAAATTTTAGAGAAGTCTTCAATAAACCTCCTATAGAAACCAACATGACCTAGGAAACTACAAATACCTTTATGTCCTTAAGGCATGACATTTTTCAATTGCATCAACCTTAGCTTGGTCCACTTCAATACCTCTTTCAGAAATTTTATGACCCAAGACAATGCCTTCATTAACCATAAAGTGGCACTTCTCCCAATTCAAGACAAGATTTTTTTGTTCACATCTCTGCAAAACTCGATCAAGATTGCTTAAAAAATCATCAAAAGGCTTCCCAGAAACAGAAAAGTCCTCCATGAAAACCTCAACAATCTTTTCATAAAAGTCAGAGAATATAGCCATCATGCATCTTTGAAAGGTAGCAGGTGCATTACATAAACCAAAATGCATACGTCTATAAGCATAAGTTCCAAAAGGACAAGTAAAAATGGTCTTTTCTTGATCAGGTTGAGAAATAGGTATTTGTGAAAAGCCAGAATATCCATCAAGGAAGCAAAAGTGTGTGTGCTTAGATAATCTTTCAAGCATTTGATTAATAAAAGGAAAAGGCTAATGATCTTTTCTAGTAGCCTTATTTAATTTCCTGAAATTAATTACCATTCTATAACCTGTAACAATTCTTTGTGGAATAAGTTCATTCTTATCATTAGGAACAACAGTAATACCTCCCTTCTTAGGGACACACTGAACATGACTTACCCATTCAGCTATAGGATAGATTATACATGCTTCTAGAAGTTTTAATATTTCCGTTCTTACCACCTCTTTCATCTTCGGATTTAACCGACGTTGGTGATCAACAACTGGTTTAGCATTAGGTTCCATATTAATTTTGTGCTGACATAGAGCGGAACTAATGCCCTTTAAATCATCAAGAGTATATCCAATAGCAGCTCGGTGCTTCCTTAGAACTTTCAATAATCTTTCTTCTTCATGTTCTGAAAGGTTAGCACTGATAATAACAAGATATATCTTATTTTCATCAAGATAAGCATATTTCAAGGTGTCTGGCAATTGTTTTAATTCAAACACATGATCACCTTTAGGTGGAGGAGGACCTCCTAGAGTTTCAATAGGCAAATTGTGTTTAAGTAGAGGACGTTGTTCAAAGAAAATCTTATCTATTTCATTTCTTTCATGCATTTGAAAATCATTTTCATGATCTAGCAAGTATTGTTCTAGAGGATCAGTAGGTGGCACAGCAATAGAAGCAAGACCAATTAATTCATCCTTACTAGGCAATTCTTTTTCATGATGATTTCTACTAAACTTGGAAAAATTAAACTCATGGGACTCATCACCAAAACTAACACTAACAGTTTGTTTCTTGCAATCTATCTTAGCATTAACTGTGTTCAAGAAAGGTCTACCAAACATAATGGGACAGAAGTCATCTTGTGGGGAACCAAGAAAAAGAAAATCAGTATATTTTATTTTCCCACACAAGACTTCAACATCTCTAACAATCCCACAAGGTGATATGGTGTCTCTATTAGCAAGTTTAATAGTAACATCTATGTCTTCTATCTTTGCAGGTGCTATGTCTTTCTTAATTTCTTGATATAAAGTGTAAGGAATAGCACTCACACTAGCGCCCATGTAACATAAACCATGAAAACAGTGATCTCCTATTTTTACTGAGATGATAGGCATGCCAACAACTGGTCTATGTTTATCCCTTTTATCGGGTTTAGCAATTCTAGCAGCTTCTGCACAAAAGTAAATAACATGCCCATCTATATCTTCCTCTAAGAGATCTTTAACCATAGCAACATTAGGTTCCACCCTAATTTGTTCATTTGTTTTAGGTGTTCTAACATAGCTTTTGTTAACCACAGTTGAAACTTTAGCATGTTCCTTTATCCTAACAGGAAAAGGGGGTTTCTCAATATAAGCAGTAGGAACAACTGCATCAACATTATAGAGTATAGTTTCTTCTTTAACTGATACCGGTTCTTTAGTTTCTTCTTTAATAGGTCGGTGATGTTTAAACCACTTCTCTTTAGGGAGTTCAACATGAGTAGCAAATGATTCACAAAAGGAGGCTACTATCTCAGAGTCTAGTCCATATTTAGTGCTAAACTTTTGAAAAGCATCGGTATCCATAAAAGATTTAACACAATCGTACTTAAGCTTTATACCTGACTCTTTACCTTCGTCAAGTTCCCAATCTTCAGAGTTGCATTTAATTCTTTCCAAAAGATCCCACCGCAATTCAATACTTTTCTTCATAAAAGAACCAGCACAAGAAGTATCCAGCATGGTTTGATCATTACGAGAAAGCCGAGCATAAAAGTTATGAATAATAATTTCTCTTGAGAGCTCATGATTGGGGCATGAATATAACAATGAATTAAGCCTCCCCAAGCTAGAGAGATACTTTCTCCTTCACGAGGCCAAAAATTATATACGTAATTCCGATCATGATGAACTAGATGCATAGGATAATTTTTTTGGTGGAAGTCTAATTTTAAACGATTCCAATTCCATGATCCAATATCATCGCATAGCCTATACCATGCCAATGCTTTTCCCTTCAAAGATAAAGGGAAAACCTGTTTCATCACCTCATCTCCGGGTAAACCTGCAAGCTTGAACAATCCACAAATTTGTTCTACATATATCCAGTGCATATCAGGATGTTCTGTTCCATCTCCTGCATAAGGATTAGCTAGCAGTTGTTCTTTCATACCAGAAGGAATTTCATATTCAATGTTTTCAGTAGGTGCGGTAGGTTGAGGGGCAATTAATTGTGGTTCCGGACGAGGTGAAGATACCCTGAACAAACCCCTCAAAGGATTGTTTTCCATAGTAACAAGTGACAATAAATTTCAGCACACTATATAAATGTTTCCTTACCGAATTCCACTTACCAAAGGCGTTTCACTCCCCGGCAATGGCGCTAGAAAATAGCCTTGATGACCCACAAGTATAGGGGATCAATTGTAGCTCTTTTCGATAAGTAAGAGTGTCGAACCAACGAGGAGCAGAAGGAAATGACAAGTAGTTTTTAGTAAGGTAATGTCTGCAAGTGCTGAAACGGTAAGTAGCGAGTAGTTTGATAGCAAGATAATTTGTAACGATCATTTAATGATAATTGTAACAAGTATGCATCAAGGTAGCCCAATCCTTTTGAGGCAAATGACAGGCCAAAACGGTCTCTTATAATAAGCAAATCGTGCTTGAGGGTACACCGGAATTTCATCTAGTCACTTTCATCATGTTGGTTTGATTTGTGTTCGCTACTTTGATAATTTGATATGTGGGTGGACCGGTGCTTAGGTGCTGTTCTTACTTGAACAAACCTCCTACTTATGATTAACCCTCCCGCAAGCATCCGCAACTATGAGAAAAATAGCATTAAACTCTAGAATCCAATCAGTCCCTTATGGAATAGTGCATAAACTGGGGATTAAGATTTTGTAACACTCGGAACCCACCTTCTATTTACTACTCCACAATGCATTCCCTTAGGCCCAAATATGGTGAAGTGTGATGTAGTCGATGTTCACATGACACCACTAAGGGAATCACAACATACATACTATCAAAATATCGAACACATATCAAGTTCACATGATTACTTGCAACATGATTTCTCCCGTGACCTCAAGAACAAAAGTAACTACTCACAAATAATAAGCATGCTCATGATCAGAGGAGTATTAAATAGCATAATGGATCTGAACATATAATCTTCCACCAAATAAACCATATAGTAATCAACACTACTAGTCACCCCCTAGCACCAATCTATAGTTCGGATAACAAGATTGAATACAAGAGATGAACTAGGGTTTGAGATGAGATGGTGCTGGTGAAGATGTTGATGGATATTGCCCTCCCCAAGATGGGAGAGTTGTTGGTGATGATGATGACGATGATTTCCCCCTCCGGGAGGGAAATTCACCCGGCAGAATCACTCCGCCGGAGGGCAAAAGTGCTCCTGCCCAAGTTCCGCCTCGAGACGGCGGCGCTCCACCCCGAATGTCTTCTCCTTATTTTTTCTAGGTAAACATGACTTATATACCAGAAGATGGGCACTAGCGGTGGGCCGAGGAGGCCACAACCCACTAGGGCGCGCCAGGGGGGCCTGGCGCGCCCATGTGGGTTGTGCCCACCTGATGGCCCCTTCTGGTAGTTATTGGCTCCAATATTTCTTTAATAATCCATAAAAATTCTTTGTAAAGTTTCATCTTGTTTGGAGTTGTGCAGAATAGGTGGCCTGATGTAGCTTTTTCAGGTCCAGATTTCCAGCTGCCAGAATTCTCCCTCTTGGTGTGTACCTTGCAAATTATGAGAGAAAAGGCATTAGAATTACTCCAAAAAGCATTATTATGTATAAAAAACATTGTAAATAACAGTAAGAAAACATGATGCAAAATGGACGTATCAAGGTGGAATAGAATATGGTGGTTGTGGAGAAGACAAAAAGAAGGAGATAGTCTCACATCAACTAGGCGTATCAACGGGCTGTGGAGATGCCCATCAATAGATATCAATGTGAGTGAGTAGGGATTGCCAGGCAACGGATGCACTAGAGCTATAAGTTTATGAAAGCTCAAAAGAAAATTAAGTGGGTGTGCATCCAACTTGCTTGCTCACGAAGACCTAGGGCAATTTAAGGAAGCCCATCGTTGGAATATACAAGCCAAGTTCTATAATGAAAACTTCCAACTAGTATATGAAAGTGACTACATAGGAGACTCTCTATCATGAAGATCGTGGTGCTACTTTGAAGCACAAGTGTGGAAAAGGATAGTAACATTGCCCCTTCTCTCTTTTTCTCTTTTTTGTTTGGCATCTTTGGCCTCTTTTATTTGTTTCCTCACATGGGGCAATGCTCTAATAATGAAGATCGTCACACTTTTATTTATATACATCTCAAGAATTACAACTCGATACTTAGAACAAAATATGACTCTATATGAATTCCTCCAGCGGTGTATCGGGATGTGCAATGACTCAAGAGTGACATGTATAAAAATTATGAACAGTGGCTTTGCCATAAATACGATGTCAACTACATGATCATGCAAAGCAATATGACAATGATGAAGCGTGTTATAATAAACGGAATAGTGGAAAGTTGCATGGAAATATATCTCGGAATGGCTATTGAAATGCCATAATAGGTACGTATGGTGGATGTTTTGAGGAAGGTAATAGGTGGGTGTATGGTACCGAAGGAAGTTGCGCGGTACTGGAGAGGCTAGCAATGGTGGAAGGGTGAGAGTGCGTATAATCCATAGACTCAACATTAGTCATAAAGAACTAACATACTTATTGTAAAAATCTATTAGTCATCGAAACAAAGTACTCCACGCATGCTCCTAGGGGGATAGATTGGTAGCAAAAGACCACCGCTCGTCCCCGACCACCACTCGTAAGGAAGACAATCAAAAAATAAATCATGCTCCAACTTCGTTACATAACGAGTCACCATACGTGCATGCTATGAGAATCACAAACTTTAACACAAGTATTTCTCCAATTCACAATTACTCACTAGCATGACTCTAATATCACCATCTTTATATCTCAAAACAATCATAAGGAATCAAACTTCTCATAGTATTCAATGCACTTTATATGAAAGTTTTTATTATATCCCTCTTGGATGCCTATCATATTAGGACTAAGTTCATAACCAAAGCAAATTACCATGCTGTTTTGTAGGACTCTCAAAATAATATAAGTGAAGCATGAGAGTTCAACAATTTCTACAAAATAAAACCACCATCGTGCTCTAAAAAGATATAAGTGAAGCACTAGAGCAAAATTGCATAGCACAAAAGATATAAGTGAAGCACATAGATATTCTAATAAATCATGATTCATGCGTGCCCCTCTCAAAAGGTGTGTATAGCAAGGATGATTGTGGCAAACTCAAAAGTAAAGACTCATATCATACAAGACGCTCCAAGCAAAACACATATCATGTGGTGAATAAAAATATAGCCTCAAGTAAAGTTACCGATGGACGAAGACGAAAGAGGGGATGCCATCCGGGGCATCCCCAAGCTTAGGCTCTTGGTTGTCATTGAATATTATGTTGGGGTGCCTTGGGCATCCCCAAGCTTAGGCTCTTGCCCCTCCTTATTCCATAGTCCATCAAATCTTTACCCAAAACTTGAAAACTTCACAACACAAAACTCAACAGAAAATCTCATAAGATCCATTAGTATAAAAAATAAATCACCACTTTTGGTACTGTTGTGAACTCATTCTTTATTTATATTGGTGTAATATCTACTGTATTCCAACTTTTCCATGGTTCATACCCCACCCAATACTACCATAGATTCATCAAAATAAGCAAACAACACATAGAAAATAGAATCTGTCGAAAACATAACAGTGTGTAGTAATCTGGATACTTCGAATAATTCTGTAATTCCAAAAATTCTTAAAAATAGGAAAAAGAGGCAATTTGTATATAAATCTTGTGTAAAAATCAATGTTGTATTCGTACACCTTTATACAAGTTTTCATACAACAACAATTTAGAGATTGTTTTTACATCATAATGAGTTATTACATCACTGGGTGAAAGAACCGTGGACTACATCCACTTGAAACTAATCCACGGTTCTTTCACCCAATGATATAATAAATATCATCATCATCATCATCATCATATCATTAACAACTTATCATCATAGTGCATCATTGTCATACAACACCTTCTCATGATCATCATTTTCATCAATGAGACATCATATAGCAAGTTGGTCACTAGTCATAATCACAACTCCTCCTCCTCATCATCAACTCTAACACATTGTACCTAGGACCTACTTCTCTCTCATAGGACCTACTACCTTCTCTTAGGTAAAATAGCATAAAACAAGATAGGCCCTGACTCTCCATTATGGAGAATGGAGATTATCCTCTCTCCAATTCTTGCCCTTCGCACAATGTTGCTTCCAAGTAGAAATCCGATATGGACATGAGTGATTCGTAGGATGACCTGGCCGTATGTTCAAAACATCAAGGCGACCTTTCTGAAACATTAGATGAGGCACACAATCCTTCAGGATTTTCTGTTGAAAAACATAGTAATAACTTCATAGTTTGCAATGTAGTTCAGTTTTAGAAGTATGCAAAAGATGCACGGATGTCGTAATAGTAAAAAATCTTACCATGGCATCTCCATGGATATTACCATAGTTCAACAAGTGCACCAGTGGCACGAATTGACCATAATGTGGAGGAGTTTGATAATAGATATTGTAATTCTGAAGATCAGTAATAAATGAGATTAGATGATTTTTCTCCTGATAAGTTAATTCTGAGCCATCGGTGTAGTAGGTTCTGTCTACCATCTTTCGCACATTTTTTAAAGAATGAAAATAAGCTCTCAATGGAAATAAGCTATCAACTATTTTGAAATAAACAATATACATTACTTAATAACTACGTTTGAGAAACTCACATAGCGGTAGAATTGGACGCGTATCAATAAGGACCCAAATGTCCATATTGTGTTGGGTGATGATGTTAGGATCAGCAAGATCCATGGTGACAATCACAACCTCATGAAAATCATACATCTTGCAAAGTGCTTCCCAATTCGGGCAACCAAAATGGGTTACGCTCTCGGAATTGTACATATTTACTTCAAAATCCATACCATGATGGGTCCTTAGGTGAATTTTCTTTGTTTCCATACTTTCATGATCTTCAAAATCCATCCTCTCCAAGACATAGTGTCTTGCATGGCATGGGATAAGCTAGCCGAATTCTGAAAGACGAAAATTACACGTTGAAGTAGTTGAAGTCATGCTTAATTACGAAAAAACACTTGTCGTCGTTGCATACCATTTCAACATCGAAGGTCTCCTGGAGCTTAATGCTGAAGCGCCGAACTTCGTCCAGGTGAGGCCTATCGCACAGACCTCGGTCGTCGTTGCACTAGTCGCACTCCCCCGGGAGACTTTCGTCGTCCGATGACGACATTTCCTATGTTCATAATTCAAAGATTAAACTTGTACAATTAAATATATGTACTACAAAAACTAAATTGGATCATTATTATTCATCACGGGTTGACTATCGGTCTGTCGAGTCTTTTCTTGAAAACTCTCAGCTCACGTGGTGTATACATTCGACCGTTAGTGATGGTCGCTCCTCCTTTCGTCCCCAAGTGCATTACACTAAAATGTCTAGCACAGGGGAACAAAGGAGAAGCGACCCCCACAACAACAGTCGGGATTCTTCGTCCTCTCATATATGGTGGAGACTCTCCCTCACTGATTCCTCTATGACATTTGAGACCGTCGGTGATGGTCGTTACTTCTCCTTCCCCTAGTGCATAGGTCTAGCACAAGGAGAAGAAGGAGAAACGACCCCCACGACAACATTCAGGATTCTTCGTCCTCTCTCATATATGGTGGACACACTCCCTCACAGATTTTTTCACCGTCGCTGATGGTCGTTATTCCTCCTTCCCCTAGTGCATAACAACGGTTTAGCACAAGGAGAAGAAGGAAAAAACGACCCCCACGACAGCAGTCGGGTTTCTTCTTCTCTCATATATTACTACAAAAAAATACACTTCCGCGATGATACGTGTTTGGCACAGTAGGTCATGTTTTCTGTCATCCATGTACATCCATGATGATTTTATGAAAGAATCAAGATAGTCATACATGTGCTGTCGTAGAAGTGTTCCATGACATTACCAAAATTATCATCACGGAAGTGTTCACTTCCATGACGATGAATGTCGCGCATGGAAGTGCTTTCGTCAAGGGTGACGGTCACGTGGCATCCACCGTAACGGGTCGCCGTTAAGCTATCGGGTCTGGTTTTGGATCCGATAACCCACTAACAGCCACGACCAATGACGATTTTCCACGTGTAAAATTCTCATTGGCCGACGGAACCACGTGTCAGCTCCGCGTTGGCACAGGTGTCACTCATCCAATGGACGAGATGCGCCTATGATATGTTGACACGTGGACCGGCCCAAAAGTGGCCCATAAAGATTAAATGGGCCGGCCCAACTAAAGACCCACAGGATTTTGCATATCATAATGGGCTAGCCCAGCTAAAGGCCCACGAGATTTCGTCGACCATAATGGGCCGGCCTAGCTAAAGGCCCATGAGATTTCGTCGACCATAGTGGGCCGGCCCAGCTAAAGGCCCACAAGATTTTGAGGACACTAATGGGTCGGCCCGTTAATAAGCTGCCATGTTTTGGGCCAAATGCCGGCCCATATTTGATCCGGTCCATTAACAGCCTGCCATGTTCCAGGCCCAATAAAGACCCATATGTGATCTGGCCCATTAAAAGCCTACCACGTTCTGGGCCAAATTACGGCCCAGATCAGATCCGGCCCTTTAAGAGGCTTTGCGCTAAATTATGGCCCATATCAGATTCGACCCGTCAACTAGACGCTATGCTTTTGGGCCCAGTTGCTAAAGGCCCATTTAGTAATTCGGCCTGATATTAGTTTCAACATGGTTAACATTTCAGCCCTATATTTATTTCGTGTTGTTAAAAGCCCATCATATAGTTGGGCCTAAATACGGCCCGGTTTGCATCCGGCCTGCTCACAGCCGATAATCTGATTGGGCCAAACAAGGATCGAGACAATTTTGGCCTGTTAACGGCCCGTGATGTGATTGGCACATTCATGGGCCGGGGTCTATTTCGGCATGCTGCCGGCCCATGAGCTGTTCGGCACGTTTCAGGCCCAACCCACTTTTCGGCCTCCTAAAAGCCCATTGAGTTTTCTTGCCAAAATAGGGCCGGCGGTTTACTCGGCCTATTAGAGGCCCAAATCTACTAGTGGGTCAGTTTACATTTAGGCCTGTTAACGGACCAATTATGTAGTGACCTGCATGACGGCCCGATTATGTACCGTAATTTTACGGTTTGGCCGGTTTACTGCGAAGACAGGATATATATATATACAGTAAAATAACTGCAGCATCGTGAATAAGAAAAAACCTAGACTATACAATAAAGAAATTACAGCATATTACATCCACTGGGCATCAAAGTTCGCCACTATGATAATAAAGCAGAAGCAAACAGCAGATTACATACACCGGGCATCAAAGATCGCCACCAGTGCAAATAAACACGCCGACAAAATAATATACAAAACCGACAGCACTTCAATAGAGTTCAAGAAAGGTTAGCCCTTCTCGGGAGCTACAGCGCATGCAGCTGAGCAAGCTGATGAAACTGCGCTTGTTTGACACTTATATCCTCCTCACTCTGAAAGATAAACAAGCAGACAGATGACAGGTTTTTCACATATAAGTATCAGTGTTAACAATTCATCACATTTCTTACTAACGAATAAAGTGACACCGTTTAAAATAGCATTAACACAATATGGTATTGTTCAGGTTAAGACATGGCAGGAAATGACATTGTGAAGGAGTTGGCACCTTCACGACACCACTGGATTACCGATCAAGAACTCATAAGTATCAATGGTTAGTGTGCTGTCAATTTATCCCATTTCAGATTGGCAAATAAAGAGATGGTTTAAATAATAGTAGAATGATATGACATTGTTCATAGTTAAGACACTTCAGAATATGACATTGTGTTGTAGTGGGTAGGTTCACCACACCACTGGATTACGGATCAAGAACAGAAGCATACATGCACTGCAAAAGAAGATCACTTGCTCTGTATAGTTTAATTTACATGGTATGAAGAAGGAACATGGTTGTACAACTGAAAACTTAAATTGAGAAGGACAAACTTTTGTTTATGAACTACATTATAAACTTTAAACACGCAATTTGATGCAAACACCAAAAATAAACAACTGTTGCAGTCATGCCTAACCAAATATACACAACAAAGTTTGAGGGCTTGAGAAGGACAAACTTACATTATTGGTGAAGACAGGCTCTATAAAACCCTTGTCCATGCTGATGGGGGGGGGGGCAATTCAAGAAGTTTACGACAAAATCTTCTTCATAAGCATTTCCTTTATTCTACATTTTGTTAAGAGTAAATATAGATGTGATAATATAAGAAAAAATGGAGAATATTTAAGATAAGATGAAGAGTGATGCTACATGAGCAAGTAGCTATAAATGTAAGTACATGAATACAGGCAAAAGGTATAGCCACGAGCAATGCAGAGCTAAACTTCTTCAGGACCATCGGTGTTATCCAAGCTTATGGTAAGAGTAAATATAGACCTGATGCATAGAAAATGGAGGGCAAAGGAAAATAAGCTGCAGAGTGATGGTACATGAACAACTACCTGTCAATATAAGTAGACTGATAAAGGACAGCAGGTACTTACAAGAACAATGCAGAGCTAAAAAATTTCATTGGCATTGGATATATTCTACACTATTGTAACCATTCATACAAATCAGATAATTTGGAGCGAACAATTGATAAACAAGCTATCATCCATACTGCTATCACTACTGGAAATTGCTTATCTGCCGTCTGCCTATGCTTTGTCGTCTGCTGGCTGACGACAAAGAAGGTCTTTGCCTTGTGCTAGCAGACGGCAAAGAGCAAAAAAGCGGACGGCAAAGGACGGCGGACGGCAAAGAGTTGACCTAACTAACGGGCCGAGCCCCACCCGGCCGCCCCACTCTCTCTCTCTCTCTCTCTCTCTCTGTGTGTGTGTGTGTGTGTTTCTCTCATCCTCTCTCCCCGACGACCCGCCGCCGCCCCTTGCCCCGCCGCCGCCACTACAAAAAAAATACACTTCCGTGATGATACGTGTTTGTCACAGTAGGTCGCGTTTTCTGTCATGCATGTACATCCATGACAAATTTATGACAGAATCAAGATAGTCATACCTATGCTATTGTAGAACTGTTCCATGACATTGCCAAAATTATCATCAGGGAAGTGTCCACTTCCATGACGATAAATCGCGCGTCACAGAAGTGCTTTCGTCAAGGGTGACCGACACGTGGCATCCACCGTAACGGAACGCCGTTAAGCTATCGGGTCGGGTTTTGGATCCGATAACCCGTTAACAGCCCCGACCAATGGGGATTTTCCACGTGTAAAATCATCATTGGCTGGAGGAAACACGTGTCGGCTCATCGTTGGGACAGATGTCATCCACTCATTGGACGGAAGGCGCCTATGATACGTCGACACGTGGCACGGCCCAACAGAGGCCCATTCCTGTGAAAAGGCCGGCCCGTTTGACTTGGTCAAAAGGTGGCGGGCCGGCCCATGGAAAGCCTGTTAACGGCCTGTTCGCATATAGCCCATTTACAGCCCGCTAACCCAAGGCCCGTTACGCCCTATCCGAATTAGGCCCAGTAGCGTCATCTGGGCCATCCAATATGATTCCAGCCCGTTTTCACTTCTGGCGCATGTATGGCCCATGACGTCTTTCGGCCCATATGAGGCCCTATGTAACTCTTGGCCTATTAACGGCCCGTGGTGAAACTGGCCCGTAATGAACAGTGTATCACTTTACACCCATTAACGGCCCGTGGTGAAACTGGCCCGTAATGAACAGTGTATCACTTTATACCCATTAACGGCCCGTTATTCCGTTGGGCCGTTTCCAGCCCATGTTATCTTTCGGCCTTCTCAGAGCCCATTTATTCTTGGGCTCATTTCCAGCATTCGTTTACTTACGGCCCGTTACTGTCATTTTCTGCTTGTGGGCCAAATTCAGCCCGTGGTTACAGTCGGCCCGTTTGTGGTCCGTTAATACGTTGGGCCGTTTTCATAGCGTCATCAAATACGGCCTATTAACGATGGCCCGTTATGGTCGGCCCATGAACGGACGATTCCAACTCTAGCCCGTTTACGGCCATAATGCGGTCTGTTTGGCCCATGTTTGGCCAATCGATCATACGGCCCGTATAAGGCCCATTGATGATACGGCCCGCAGAAGGCCCATTGTTTCTACGGCCCGTAGAAGGCCCATTGTTTCTACGGCCCGTAGAAGGCCCACTGTTTCTACGGCCAGTAGGAGGCCCAGTGTCACTACAGTAAATATTAGCCCATGGTTATTGTGGCCTAGTTTTAAAAAATAGGTTATTGCAGCCACTAGCTAACCGCGGAAAAAGAACTGCAATGACTACAAGCAAACAAATAAACAAGACAACAAGGAAATAAATAAGCAAGCAACTAACGCTAGGCTATCACGGCTATTACACATATTACATCCACTGGGCATCAAAGTTCGCCACCAGTGCAAATATAGGGAACAAAGCAGCATATCATATACACTGGTTGTCAAAGTTGGCGACCAGCGCAAATAAACGCCGCAGCAAAACAAATCCAGAACTGAAACCACTTCAGAAGATCTCAAGAAACAATATCCTGGGTACCCATAATGCTGGCAAGATGCTTAGCAAGCTTATTAACTTTCTCTTGTTTGGCGCTTAAATCCTCCAGCGCTTGCTGTTGCACCAGAAAATATGCATCTGAATTCTGCAGGGACTTCCTCAGTCCTTCAGCTTCCTGTCGCAGCACATCTGATCGATGTCTTTCAACTTGAAGTTGAGACTCAAGAAGACGAACTGATTCAGGCAGCGAGTTCGAAGAGCTTGTGCCAGCAGTAGTGGCCAGTAACTCGAACACTACATCAAGACAGGACTTTTGGGTTCCCTCACTGTCGTCAAGATAGTTTTTATCAGCTTTCTTGGAGACCAACAGGGATGTCTCACTATCTTGAACCTTATCTGCATTACTTCCTTTACCATTGGATAACGCGGTACTGTTCTCCAATATTTTGTCCGCATTCTAAAAGAGAAACAAGCAGACACATCACATGTTTACCATGTTGTATATGAAACTCATTTTGGTAAATGAGTTCAGTAGTAAAGTGGACAGGATAACAGCATGAAACAAACATATATCTATGTACCATGGTCACTTTATGGTCTATATCATTCTAGTTTTTGTTGCCAAATCAAGATAGAGACACAGTTCAAATAATATTTGTTCAAGACAAAGCAGAATAGACAGAATATAAGTGTGGGTAACTATAGAGCAATAACAACACTTGTAATGTGCATGACATGAGAACATAACTGTTTATTCAATTGAAACTGAAATCAACATAGAGCAGGTTACAACAGCAAACCAGTTAAAGAAACAGGTTTAAAACATACCTGTTGCGCCATTGGAGTTTCAATTCCATCCTTCAAATTGAAAATAGTTGGTATGAGTAAATACAGTAATGCAAGAGCAAAGGAGTATGAACCATAGCTACAGAACCTGACCTGAGAACAAATCTTCTTCTCCTTTAAGCGTTGAGTTGGGATTCGGAGTGGTGGTCCTCGTGCTTTGGGCACTGCAGTTCCCTTACTAACTGCTCGTGTTTGGGTGCTCTGTGGTGGAGACGGTGCTGTGTCAACTGGAACTGGGTTACTATCTGCCGGGGTTGGGGTTAGAAGGGGTGTAGCTGGTTCTCTGTCCAACTGGGTAGGGGTACAATCTGCGAGAGTCTGGGTTATGTGTGGTGGATCTGGTCCTTGGGCAAGTACAACCGTGGTTCTATCTGCATCAACTGGTAGCACTATCTTTTCTGAAGACCGTGTTGTTACTCCCTTAGATACTGCCATCACGCTCTCCAATTCAAATGGCTGATAAACAAGAAAAGTAATTGAAAGTATAGACATTGTATGATAGACAGGTGCAATGGATAGTGGGGAATAAAAGAGGGCATGAAATAATTCATATTTATGTTGTCTAACCAAACAGGATAGCATGACACAATTTCACATATATGATGGCTAACTAAACAGGATAGCATGACACAATTTCACATTATGATGGCTAACTAAAAAAGATGGAAAGACATAGTTCAAAATATGAGACTATGTAAACAGGATGACATGACATAACTATATAATGTGTTTATTAAATAGGTTGGCATGCCATAATTCACATACATTCACGGATAGAATGCCATAATTCAAAATATGATGACTGTAAACACTAAACAGGATGAGATGATATAACTATATGATGTCTTTATTAAATGGGTTGCCATGCCATAATTCAGATAGATGATGTGTATGTACTATGTAAACATGATGGCATGATATAATTCAAATATATGATTTATATAGTAAGCAAGTAAGCAGATGGCAATCCATATATGATGTAAAAACTAAGCAATGCAAGACAACATGCATGACATGGGTAATATAACCCTGCCAAGTTTGAGCATAGACCTCAGGGGGGAAATAGGACTGGTCATCAGTCTCTGAATCCTCCTCTGAGGAGCTCTCTGTAACCAGCAAGATGTCTGCTTCAGCAGGTAGCATTGTCTGCTCTGAATACCTTGTTTTCACTCCAGATACTTCCATCACCGCTTCAAATGGCTGATGCACAGGAAGAGTAGTTGAATATACAAACGTTGTCGACAAATGGAACACGTAATACAAAAAAATGATAGCATGATATAATTCACATACATGATGATTGGCTAAACAGCATGGCATTGCATAATTCACATATATAATGCCTTTGCAACAAGATAGCATTGTATAATTCACATATATAATGTCTTGCAACAAGATGGCAATGCATAATTCACATATATGGTAATTAGACACTGAACAGGTGGCATTCACACAAAGCATGTCTAAACTAATCAAATGACATAGCAATGCGAGACACCATACGCACGATATGAGCAACATAACCCTGCCAAGTTAGAGCATACACCTCGGGGGGGGGGAATAGGACTGGTCATCTGTCTCTGAATCCTCCTCTGAGGAGCTATCCGTAACCAGCGAGATATGCGCTTCGTCAGATAGCATAGTCTGCTCTGAAGACCTTGTTTTCACTCCAGAATTTGCCATCACCGTGTCAAATGGCTGATGCACACGAAGAGCAGTTGAATGTACTAACATTGTTGACAAATGTAATATGTAACGAAAAAAAGGATGGCCTGATATAATTTACATATAAGATGACTGGCTAAGCAGGATGGCATTGCAAAATTCACATATATGATGCCTGGCTAAACAAGATGGCGTTGCATAATTCACATAAACGATGAATAAACTAAACAGATGGCATTCGCACAAAGGATGTCTAAACTAAGCAGATGACATATTTGATGTATAAAGTAAGCAATGCAAGACACCATATGCATGATATAACCAACATCAGCATGCCAAGTTAGAGCGAAGACCTCAGGGGGTAAATAGGAGTTGTCTTCTCCTTCTGAATCCCCCTCAGAACAGATATCTTCCTCTCGATTACAATCCGAAATGCGTGGAGGGGGGCTGCCTTTGCGCCTACCATGGAGCGACGTCTGCATGAAATTTTATTGCCACGCAAGGCTCGTCTCTTTTGCTCTACATGTTCAGTTCCATTGTTTACAATAACTGTCATGCATAGGAATAAAACATAGTGAGATTATGTAAGGAGTGCATGCAGAAATCCAGAGTGATGGTAGCAACCTGTGGATAGACCCAAAACCAATAATAGCAGGCAGATAATGGCTTCAGTTAAAAAATACAGATAATGGCTTCTTTACTGTTTGTTTCCCACCCAACATGAAACTCATAGTAGACACCGGAGATTAACCAGATAGTAGATAGATACTATTGATAGCGGCCCCGATATGTACCCCACAACCATTTAAAAACTCAAGTTTGACCATTAGTTTGGAGCTGACTCAGAGTCTAATCGGTGAACAGGACGATAAAGTAGCATGTAATATTAAGCGATGCATAACGTAAGCAGACACGAAAGAGTGCGACCTCTCTTGCGGACCCGTGTAGTCCTCGAGGTCATCTGCTCGGTTGATGATGGTAATGCAGTTTTCATGGCTGCCAGCGGCGGGGAAGAAGATCTGAGGCGGCGAAAGACAGTCTGGAGGCCGGATCCCTGCTGTGCTGGACCCTTCTGTCGTTGGAGCAGCTGAGCTGGGGTGGACGACGGCGCAGCAGGAGCGGGACAAACCACGCAAGGTTTTCTTTGACAACTATCTGTAAGAGAAGTAATTCTGTAAGGGCTCGTTTGAATTGGAGGATTCCAACAATGCAGGGATAGGAAATAGACAGGAATAGGATAGGAATGCACGTGCAAAACAGAGAATTTAAAAACACAGGATTTCTGCCAATCTGGGTGTTTGATTCACAACAATTGGAAGATCACAGGATGCAAAGAAGCATGGTGAGATTAAGTCAAACCACAAGAAAATGTACGGTTATAATGCTATTATGCTACTATCTCTTAGTCTTGTGCTTCATGAATAGGAATTTGAAAAGGAGGACAAGTGAAAATTAAAATTCCTACGTTTTTTCTTTCAAGGAGACACTAAAGGAACAAATCCGTGTGCTCAGTGGACAATATATATAACATGTAGAGTAAAAAAGAGATGCAACAAGTGTACAACCTCTTTGGCGAAGCCATGTCGATCTCAGCGTGATTGGGTTGGCCGGTGAGGATGCTCCGGCTGACTTTGCTGTCGGAGGAGGGGAAGAAGATCTTAGGCGTCTGGAGATGGAGCCCGAGGTACTGCTCCGCTGTGATGGAGGGTTTCGTCGTTGGAGCAGCTCCGGTGAGTTGTACGACGCCGAGGCTGAAGCAGGACAAGAGAGACAACGAACAACGTTAACCTGAGTGGAATTCTAATAGCATCTCCAATACATGACGTAAAATACATAACCACAAAGTGCTAGATGTAAAATACATCAGCCGCTCATCTCTGAACTTAACTGTCGAAACTGAACTTAACTGTCGAAACTGAACTTAACTGTCGAAACTGAATTTTGCTGTCGAAACTGAATTTTGCTGTCGAAACTGAACGCACTAGCAAGGTGAGGCTACACGTCGGTCGACTGACTTTTTCATCTCTGGTCAGTCGATTTTGCAGCCGTTGGATACGAAATCAAGGGCCTGTGGTTCATCTTCAACCTCCACCCCCTGAGCTGCCAGCCACCACCGGCCAAACAGCAGCCCCCCGCCGCCCGCGGCCGGCGGTGCGCCGCCCCGCCCGCCCTGAAAACACTCCCCACCGCCGGTCCGCCGCCGCCCCGGCCATCCCTCTAGGCCCCCCCGTGCTGAGTTTTTTCTCCGGCGATCCCCACGCCACCGCCCCGCCAACGCCCCGCCACAGCCGGCGACCACCGCCCCCATCCTGAACCCTAAGATAGATAGTGGGGTACCTCTCCGACGAGCACCCCTCCCTGCTGCGGCTGGTTCTTCCTTCACCCCGGCAAGCCCCCCCACCCCCTAAAAATCGACTGACCCAAAAGTCGATTCAGTCAACTAAAGTGTAGCTAAATCGGAGCGGCATCGCAAGAAGGAGCAAGAGCGAGAGCAGCAGCGCGAGCAAGAGCAATAGCAAGAGCAGACCAGGCAGGGGACCGAGAGTAAGAGCAGAGCAGCAGCGCGAGCGAGAGCTAAAGCACCAGCAGCTCCTACTGATGTGGACATCGCCGCCGAGGGAGCGACGCCGTGGAGGAAGTGGTTGGCGACGCCGCCGTGGATGGAGCCGCGCCGTGTCGGCTCGGGACCGAGCGCCGGCAGCACCGTGAGATCGAATCAAGAAGAAAATGCGGCGATTAGTGTACAACCTCTTTGGTGGCGCCGATTAGGCCGCAGCTTCATCCGAGGAAACGGAGGTGGTGCAGGTGAAGACGGCGGTGTGGGAATGGAGGTGGCGCGAAAGACGAGGGGAACGTCGGGGCAGCTCCTTGGAGGTGGGGGACGGGGTGGCTGAACCAGCGGGACGATGAGATCAACGACGGATCCTCATCCGGCACGGTGGATGAGGGACGTCAGGTGTTGCTGTGGACGACGTCGCCGGGGAAGAGGCTCCGGCTGGGTGGCGGACGGAGCAGGGTGTGGGGTTTCGTTGCGGGTTTTCGCGGCCTCGGTGTACGAATGGGTGGGCGGATGGGATGGCAGTGGGGAACCATGGCTTAGAGACGCGCTTGTCCGAAATGTGGGGTAAGTTACGAAAGTACCCCCACTGATTTGAGGCGGTTCTTTCGGTTCAGGGGTAGCACGGGCATTTCGCGTGTCGGGATTTCACAGGAGGTGGGGGTTTTCGCGCGCGTTGTAATTTCGTAATAGCAAGGCGCGGGTTGAGATGGAGGGAGTTGTTGGAGCACAACGAGACAAAGATATATCTTAAATATTTTGGGCTAACAAGGCGCGGGTTGAAATTTCCGGACAAGCCTAACGTGTACTGTACCAAATCAATGCGCACAACAAATGTCATTCAAAACTTTGAATTCATGTTATGTTCAATTAAAATATTTCGCTACGTGTATAATGCATGCAACCTACTACTCAAATGAACGTTTTAGTGCATTCCAAACGTATATACTACCGCTTCTATATGAACTAAATTTGAATTCGTTTCTCTATTTGAATAAGATCTACAGTAATGATTGTTGTGAAGTCAAAGCATTTGAATTCGTTTCTCTGTTTTAATAAGATCTACAATCATCATTATTGTCAAGTTAAACCATCGTTTGTGTATTATCTTCACAGCACACCACATGATTAGTCTCGAGTTACATATGAACTATGTGTACTATATGAACTCGAACTAGATTTTTTGAATCCACTTTATTTTGATTTCAAATCACATTACATTTCTAGCTCTAGCTAGATCTTCATAATCTAAACCATGTCTCATATGTATAATGTGTTTATCACATTATGTATGGTGCCCCGCCCCCTACGCCTACAAGTATTTAGATGTGAGTTGCAAACACCACACATTACCACAAATTCAAATAAAATGTGAGAATGTTCGATATATAGTATTGTTTAGATTGTTCGATATTTAGTTGTAAGCTGCAAACGCCACACATTATCACAAATTCAAATAAAATGTGAGATTGTTTGATGTATAGTATGGTTTAGATTGTTCGGCATTTAGCTGTGAGTTGCAAACGCCATGCATTATCACATTATGGTATAACATGTGCACAGCACGTGTATCACCGCTATATTCATGCATGCAATGTTTAAAACACTATGATCTCCTATTCAAATATATGAATCCGCTTTCATATCAAATTATGATCTTTGTTAGTCTCTTACACCCACACAATCCTCTAACCTTTGTAGCTACCACTAACTTTCTCTCGTGCATGCACACGCCCTCCTCGCCCTCCCCCTCCCTCGGCATTCTATCCACCGGGCACATTCATTTTTTTCTTTAGGTCGTTCTCCCAGAGTCTCCACAACTCCTTTCCGACACACACCGATCGATAAACCTCTCCAGCGATGCCTGCCTACAACATACACACACACCTTCAATCTCCTCCTTTATGTGTCCTTGCCTCGTGTCTCTCATACGGTCAGACACACGTGTAAACTCTCGCCCCTCTTTTCATCGATCTCACAACCGCACACTCCTCCCCCTATCTAGCTAGTAGTTGGGCCTCTCGCACCACCTCCTAGCTCCATTCTCTCTGTCTATCCGTCTCGCTGGGCCTTATTTGCCTCTAACAAATGGACGTACACCGACCGATCTCTCGCTATACATATAGCTAGCTAGGTCCTTATAACTCGTTTTTACCCACACGTCAATCGATCTACCTCATTAGTTGTGTCTCTCCCTTCCTCCGACAAACAACAATTGATCTACCGATCTAGTTAGGTTTGCTTACCAAACACATGGTTCCCCTTCATCATCCATGGATGCGTCCCGACAGATCTATCACGCACAGGCACACACAGAAACACATCCCCACTCTTATTGATAACATTGCAGTTCCACCCTCAGTTTGTCTAGTAGGCCTCTCCCACCATCTTCGAGAAGCAACTCCATCACCCATCCAGCACTCTACCCCTCTCCCTCCCTCTCCCTCCTCTCTCTCTCCTCTCTCTCTCTGTCCCATCATATTTCCCGTCCTTCAGTTATGTATGGATGTCGACCGATCTCCCTCAAGACATAGCTGGGTCTCTCCTTCTCAACACATATACGAGTCGTTCTACCTCTATAGTTAGGCCTCTGCCTACCCCTCCCCCCACCCCCTCCCCCCCACACACACCGATACATCGAGCGCTCTAGTCATGTCTCCCTGCCACACACAAACTTGACATGTGCCCTCTAACGTTCCGGTAGGCCAGTCGCCCTATATCTTTGACTTGCACACACACACAATTTCGATGGCTCTCTTCATCGATCTCGCACCCACCCACTTGATCCTCTCTTCGACTCTATCGATAGCTATGACCCCTCCCTCTCTTCTCGTGGATTGCCCGACCCTCTATGTATGATATGGATAGGCCTCCATTTCACACACATTGCATGCAAAATTTTGTTTGAGATGTCATCGACACATATTCCCACAAATAATTCACGAAATCAACCCCCACCCCACCCCCACCCCAAAACAAAAAACACTCACGAACGCGGTTTGTATCTCTCACACACACCCACGTAGGTGGGGGACGTGCACGAAGAGAAGAGGTGCATGCACGGCGCACGTACTCCCGTCTCTTTCCCAACCACACCCGCGCGGTACACGGTGGAGCTCATTTCTGTACGAAAAAGGCAGCCCACGTGGTAATTTGGCACGTGTACTGGTTGTCCACTTGGTGGAGGGAGGATCGTCTACCACGGGTGAACAAACAAATTGCGACTTGACGTGTTATGTTAAAAAAAGAGGCAAACCATGTGGGGCCTACCTTAGAGGCAAGGCTCTATACACTGGAGTACTTTTGATGTGTCCCGTCAACTCGCAGAACGAGGAGAAGCTTGCTTAGTACGCCGTCTCCCCCGCCCACGGGCGCGGTGGCTCGCAGGATGAGGTGAAGCTTGCTCCGCCTTACGCCCGCTCCCTCGCCCATGCGCGCGGTGGCTCGCAGGACGAGGAGAAAAATTTACTACTCCCTCCGTTTACTCCTCGTCCCTACTACCTTGGTTATAGAGATTATATCATATTGTTTGGAATATATATGTCCTTTAGTAGATTTCAATATGAACTACTAGTACATACTCCAAACACTGATGTATATAGACGTATTTTAGAGTGTAGATTCACTCATTTTGCTCCGTATGTAGCACTCTCCCTCGCCCCTCGACCCTCGCCCACGTGGTGGACGTGCAGCAATTCATTCGGTCTCATATAGCCAGAACGATATATACTGCACTACCATTATTGCTCGACTTCCCGAAGAGGCGAAGAGCCAATCGCAAGGTTAATATTTTGGAGATGCCAAGCGCAAGGTTATAGGAGAACGAGTAGTAGGTGCCGCGTCATTTATAAATAAAGTTTTTTTCTTCAGTGGCACGTACGCAATATGATAGGTTCATATGGAGAGAAAAGGAAACCGCTCCACTATATACATAGTCAGGACGGGCCAGCCTACACGGTTGCTTGCTGGGGTTGCTCTCTTCACACTCTCTCGCACAAAACGACTGTGGCCACATCTCTAACATCCCGGCGGATCACGTCCGCTTGGGGAAGGGGTGGATGCTTAGTGTAGATGCGGTGGCCGTCGCCGACGGCGAAAACCCACTGTCGGCACGTCCCGATCAGGGGTCCCCGCCGTTCTCTCTCACAAAGCCGGTGAGGTTGCCTTCGTCCCTTGCTCACTGCCGCGACGTGGGCAGTTGCCGCCTCCCGTCGCCCTCCTCAAGGTTGTGCTACGTCCCTCAGGTACAACTCCCTTTACAACCGACTTGCACCACTGCTCCAGCTGCCCACATCACTCCCTGTGGATATTTCTCTACTTCTTTGCCCCGCACATACCTCTACTGGCTTCTACGTACTGTATTTGTGATGAGTTTATGTCTCATCAACTAGTCCCAGTAATCTTATTCTAATCACGCTTCTTCAATTTCTTTGCCACAGGGATGCTCATCTCGATTTTGGTGAAACTGCACAAAATGATCCGATGGTCAAAAGGTTGCAAACTTCATTTATTAGGAAGCTCGAACGTTGCCAGCAAATTGAAGCCTGGTCAGGGTTCATGGTTCAAGGGCTAGGGACTGCATGGATCGTTTTTTTCTTTAGCTGCCTCTGTTCCAAAATAAGTGTCAACTTTAGTAGTAGTACAACTTTGTACTAAAGTTTGCACAAAGTTGAGACACTTATTTTGGAACGGAGGGAGTACATATTTGCTATGATCTGTCAATCATTGAGATGCAATAGCATGCATGTTAGTCTCCTTTGTATTTGATGAAATGTTGCAACGGGCAACCTTGGACGCAAGATACATGTAACAGAAGCTGGAAGCTTCATAGCATTGTACAAATTTATCTCGCTGATAAATTACAGTACGTACTATACTAGTACTTCCTCCGTTCCTAAATATAAGTCTTTGTAGAGATTTCACCATGAACCACATGCGGATGTATATAGATGCATTTTAAGTGTAGATTCATTCATTTTGTTCCGTATGTAGTGGAATCTCTACAAAGACTTATCTACTAGTAATAGCTAGCCCCCACTACTAGGAATTCTCTATCCTCTCCTTGAGCCACATCATCAAAATTGATGTAGCCGTTAGATGAAGTAAATCAGTCCATAATAGCCGTCTGATCTAGACGTTGAGAGGCTCCACACTAAGCCACATGCAAGCATGCAGAAATACCGTGGCACATGCATGTGAGTGGGTTTTAAATCACATCAACATGTCTGCATGCAAGCATGCACCGGTAGCATGCATGTAAGTGAGCTTTTAAGTCCCATTAACATGTCAAAAAGAAAAATATAATCCCATTATGCAGTAGGAGTTGGCTGATCTTTTTTCCTTACGTGGGATGATCTAAATGATGATGGGAGTTTATTTAGTTTGGCTACCACATTTGTCATGCGGTTATAGAGTTTTTTTAGTTCTATGAAATCGATAATTTTGCGCAGAGAGATATACCGCTGTTCCGCGGCAACGCGCGGGGACTCATCTAGTAATATTTAGGAACGGAGGGAGTACTATGTAAAGAGTTAGGTGTCGCATGGTGATAGTGTGAGGTGGGCCATGTAATCACTGAGCCTGCGTGTTTTCACTGCTCTTGCACGCCTCCGCTGTAAGAATGGAGAAAATTGTAATCTAGTAGTAGTACCTCCTTTCGCCGAAAGCGTGGGACATCCAGCAGTCCTACCACCTCAGTAATAAAGACCAATGAGCCGTCAAATCACATAGACCCAGCAGTAAGTTGGACGGACGAAGCAACCATCACTCTTGCGCCAGTGAGAGGTCGCGTCCGCTCTGCCCGGGCATGAATGCGGCACCGATTCTTTGGAGCGGCGCTGACCGTTTCGGGCGGGAAGCGCGCGCGGGCGATGGAGGGGCTTTGGGTGGGCCAGGCTGGTCAGGAGCGGGCGTGGCAGCTGTCCGCATGTCCCTACCGGACACGCCCGGAAACGAGAGGATGCACCGACTCTCGCGGCTAAAATCGTACACTACACAACATCTCTCTGTAGGAGTAGGTCGATCTGTCGCTCTCTCTAACACACACATGCTGTTAAACACACACACACACACACACGCACACGCACACACCTTGGTCCCGTTGCACCTTCTAACGTGACTTATTACACCTAGACGGAGGGAGTAGTAAGTATACGAGATACGGTGGCACACTGACTTAAGTCGAATACAAGTGCCCAAAATTTGTGTGCATGTTATAATAAGGATTCACTTAAAATAGTACGTGAGCGAACAGAGGGATCAATTGGACAGTGTTCCCGAGCAGTAGCGAGATGTGTGAGGTAAGATACACCGCTGGCGCTTTTAATTTTTCTTATTAATTTGTTTGTTTCACCCTCTGACTGGTGGGACCCAACGTACTACGTGGAGAGAGGTAAGTTGACTAAGGCTGCATTATTTCTGCACCACTGTGGATAGTCTTACCACCAAAGCCAGATGACACGATTAGGATTGAAATCCTAATGACTCCCACACACACACAAAAAACACGACCTGCTTGACACACGAATGCAGGAATGTATAAAAGGTTATTTCCCTCTCGTTGAACATAACGGGAGGGTTGTGTAGCTGGTTAGCCTGTTCGCTCATCAAACTTGAGGTCTCGGGTTCGATAACTACACTTGAGCATAATTTGTGCCAGGAGGATTCTTTGACTGGTCAAAAAATTTCTAGGGTTTGCACGCTTCACACTCTCTCTCCAGTATATATATACACGCTGGAGCCTCAGCGCTTGTAGTTGCTCTCTTCACACTCTCTCGCCCTCTCCCGCTGGAGCCTCAGCGCTTGTAGTTGCTCTCTTCACACACTCTCGCCCTCTCCAGATCTAAACAAGACTTTGTTGGCCTCTCTCTCCCCTCACTGCTTCTCAAAGAGCCAGCAGGATCCGTCCGCCGGGAAGGGAAGGAGGCTTAACGCTGTCACCGTCGGCGAGGGACTACCTGCGCAGATGTTCACTTTCCACCCAGCAGTGGCGCGGGAGGGCCTCCGACCCCTTCTTCTTCACCGCCGTCCCGTCGCCCACCGAACCATGCCCCATGAACCTTAAGGTATAATTTACTTACTCCACATGCATTGCTCTAGCTGCATGTATACCATGAATCTAGGACGTGGCTCAAAGAGGAAAGGAGTGGGGGAAAGTAGTGGGAAAAGTTGTATATAGCATGAATCTAGGACGTGGTTCAAAGAGGAAATGAAGGGGGAAAGTTGTATAGCATGAATCTAGGACGTGGTTCAAAGAGGAAAGGAATGGGGGAAAGTAGTGGGGAAAGTTGTATCGCATAAATCTAGGACGTGGTTCAAAGAGGAAAGGTAGGGGCGAAAGTACTAGTTCAAAAAGGAAAGGAGGGACAAGGCTGTAGAGTTTGAGCAGGACTAGATTTGCTGCGCTCACATAGGGAAAGGTGTCTAAAGATATCAAAACTGGGACCAACACAAATATGCTCCTTGGTTGTTTGTTCTTTGTTGCAACAGACTGTGCATGACCACAGTCATCGGTAGATGCACATGGTGCTGGTGCGTCCACTGTCCCGTGCAACTCATTAGCTGTTGTTAATCTAAGGCCCTGTTTGGTTAAAAACTCCCTAGTCCCTACCTGCTTGGTTCCAGGGACTAAACATGGACTAGAGGTTATTAAATGACATGCCAAAAGACCATGTTACCCCTAGTAATGAACTAATAGAGACAAGGTGCGATGCGTGGCAGGGGCAACTGTTGGAAAAAGTCCCAAAAAGACTGCCTCGGGGTCTTCGTTCTTTAGTCCCAAATGCCCACTTTTAGTCCCTAAAAGTCCCTCCTGTTTGGTTTAGATGGGACTGACATGGAGGTTTTTTAGTCCCTACACCAAAATGTCCCTGTAAACAAACACCCTCTAATAATGCCGCTGGAAAATTGATGAAATGCCACCGTTAAAAGCAAATTACATGTTTAATGAATTTTATTGTTAATATAATCTCTATGTTAATATTAATCAATGCCACTGTTTGAGAAATACTACTGTCTTGCTTTCTTTCCCATTCAGATAAGGTAGATGCTTCTTTTTGTTGGCTTCTGTGTCATCCACCATTATTGAGCACTAATTGTTTCCTTTGCACCTCTGTGTAAACAGGGTTATCTAGTTCACCTCGTTGCCATTGTGACCTTTTGTTGCACTGCACAAAACACTTTTGTTTTAAGAGTGTTTTGTGTAGTTCAACCAAAATGTCACACCGACAACGTTGCTTGATTGCTTGATCTTAGTGGAACTGCACAAGAGGAGATCTTACTTCCTATCCGTTAAGGAGAATTTGGTTCAGATCTTCTTCTTGTGAGTTGTTTGAATTCCGCATCATGAGAGGTCAGTACTAGCCTTCTTTCACATGATTCTGCAATGTGCTTTCATATGTTGTGCTACTTGTACGATGATGTTGCTTGATTTTAGTGAACTGCACAAATGGAGACAAGACTTCCAATCTGTATGTGCACCGTAATATGCCATTGAAGTAAGATAAGGATATTTCACAAGGAGCAGTTGAAGGATGGTTACATTACTCCCCACAAGACCAAACTAACTTCAACTTAGAAGGACTGACAAATCTCCATTTTTTTGTTGTGATGCGCGAGTACAATGTTGTTCTAGGATTCTTTTTGGTGAGTTCCATTTTTCTAAAAGTGTGCTCTACATGGACCATGTATGTGCCTGTTGAAACTGTCAATTCATAGTACAGTTTGCTTTATACTAATCACTTTTTTGTATTTGTGCAAACAGGGGTGCTCAGCTTGATTTCAATGGGAACTGCACAAAATGTTCCTGAATACATCGAAAGGAGGTGCTGATAAGTTCAAGGCGTTGCAACATATAAGGGCGAAATCATACAAGCTACGCGCGAATTTGGTTGATTTTGGTGGAGCTGCACAAAAAGAACAGCTGGTTTATTTAGCACGAGGTGCCATGTCAATGTCCGAACTGATGGCAAACCCTGCCCATTCCACAATCGTAGGCATTTGATATTTTGGAATGGGACAACCTTGTCAAATTTTGCTCATTGATTTTAGCAAGACATGCGTTTGATAATTTTCGAATGGGACGCCCTTTGCTGTCAGCAGCGTCGATCAATTTTTTCTTTATTCTTTAGTTGTGAAGTAAATATGGCCTCTGACATGTGACTAGCTGAGATGCATAATCATCGATTGTTTTGAATGTTCTCTATGAATTGGCAGGCCTGTGTGTTTGATTGCAATGTACAGAAACATTAAAAAGCTGCTCAAACTCTTTGTACTCCTTCTGTTCCTTTTTACTTCGCACATTGTGAAAGTGCATACTTTTTTGTATAAGATTGGTCAAAGTAGAGATACTTTGACTGCAGACAAAACTTGTATGCAGACTAGAAAGGACCGGAGGGAGTACATGTGAAACTGCTGCAAACGAGGTGATCACCCTGGGAATAATGCTAGTACGTATTGTTTTGCATGTTCATCCAATGCCAGTGATACAGGAATTCGAACTAATCGAAATAAATTCATTCATACACGGTCGGATTTCATATAAACATGTCGGATTTCATTACATTTCATACATTCTTCAACTAAAAAGGGGTGCGCTGGAAGTATAATTAATTAACCGAAGCTACCCACCTGTGTCTCGCTGAGCCGAACAGAAGCTTCAGTGACTTAACTGCAAGTGCAGTTGCATAACTGACATGTGGCCTGTTGGGCCCACGTGTCAGTCAACCAACTGCACCAGCAGTTAAGTAGAAGCAGCGTTCTTCTCCAGCGCAGCTCTCCGACTCCACGTCGCCGCCAAGAAGCTAACCGGCCGTCAATGGTCAACCCGCCTTGCTTGGCTTCAACTGGAGGGTAGCAGCGGTGGCCTTACTTGGACCCGAGCGGCGGCGACCTACCGTGTTCTACACTTCCTCGTTTTCTGTGTGGCGCGGCCTCGTTCGTAGCGGGGCGGGGCCTCGGCGGAGCCGGCGGTGTCCTCTGTCTCGTTGCCGGCGGGCGGCGCCTCAGCGGAGCGGTGGAAATCCTCCCCCACGTTGCCGGCAGGGTGGGGCCTCGGCTGAGCCGGCGATGTCCTCTGCCTCGTTGTTGGCGGGGCGGGGCCTCGGCGGAGCCGGCAGTGTCCTCTGCCTCGTTGTTGGCGCCGCGGGGCCTCGGCGGAGCAGGGCCTCGTCGACGCCAGTGGAACGGGGACTCGTGGGAGCCGGCATTGTCCTCTGCCTCGTCCTCGGTCTTGCCAAACAGCGCCTCGCCCGCTTCATCGCCCTCTGTGCTAGCTTCTTCGTAGGCGGCCGCAGCCTCCGCCACCCGCATGCGGTACCGCCAGCGCTCGAGGCGGCCCTTGCGGGCGGAGCGGTACGAGTCGAGCAGCGCCTCCTGCTCCGCCCGATCCGCGGCGATCTGCTCCTCCGCCTGCAGGTGCTCCTGGAGGAGATGGTGTTTGTAGGCGGCGTCAGCCTGCGCCTCCCGGAACTGCTCTGTAACATCCCAAATTTTCAATTTGGAATGTTATACATTAGATCATCATTGCATAGCATATTTTATTGCAATTTGGCAAATCCTAGAAATTCTATGCAACTCAAGGACCCACAGGAGAGAGTTGGGGATTTCGTTATTTTCAAATTTGGGTTTTCTCAAATTTTGAAAATAGGATCATTTGATTTTATTTATTTTATCTTCAATTATTCCAATTATAAAAATATGACAGAGGGAATAAAATGACTTTCCCAAAATAAAGGAATAATGAGGATTTAATAAAAAAAGTCAAATAAGATTTTATTTTGGAGTTTTTCGCTATTTTATTTGGATAGGAAAAAATGAGCGTTTTACAAAATTGCATTTAAGCCCCAAATAAATGTGCATCTTGTCCGGCTTGATTTTAGAAGTCGGGGAAAATTTATTTCAGGATTTTTGGAGTTCGTTTAGTATTTCTTTTGTTTGTTTTTCTGCGCGTATTTATTAAAAAAACGAAACCGACTATGGGCCGTGTTCGGCCAGGACTCCGCCTGGTCGGGTCCTTTATAAGTCACGGCCCGACCCCGCCTTTGGCCCAAGCCGCCGCCCCCGAACCCTAACCCTGGTCCGACCCCGTCGCCCGCCGGATCCGCCGCCGCCGCCGCCCCGTCGCCCGCCGTCGCCCCGCCGCCCGACGCCGTTGGCACCTCCGCCCGTCCCGACGCCCGACCCCGCCGCCCGTGGTCCCGCCGCCGCCCGCCGACCCTGCCGGAGCCCGCCGGATCTGCTGCCCCTCGCCGAGGTAGCCGCCGGAATTGTCGTCGCCGGCGGCGGTTTTCTCTAGAAAACCGCCTGGTTTTTCTTTTAAAAAAACTGCGGTTGTTTTTATTTTTTATTTTTTCTTGGTTTAGTTAATTAGCGAGCGTTCGCTCTTTCGTTCATTTTAATGAACGTGTTCATTGGTTAGTTACAGTTAACGAACGTTCGTTCGATAAACCGTTCGTCAGTTTTTCTTTTTCTCGGATTTTCCGCGATTATTCCAGATCGTGATTTCTGATCCGATTTTCGTTCTAGTATATCTTTTCGCTCGTTTATCGGAATCAGGCGATTCAAGCGCCTAGAGTTTCGTCTCGAAATTCTCTTTCCGTTTAACCAACTCAAACAAGTTTTTGCTCTGTAAAATTTGACTTAGATCCAGATTAGTAAACGAAGCTTGTTTCTTTCGCCGTTTGACTTTCGTTGCTTCGTTTGATTTGATTCTTTTTGCAAACCGGAGTTCTTAAGTTGAACTTTCTGGTTAGATCTTTTATTTGAGTTTTACCTGCGCATTAGTTGAGTGCTTACTGTATGCTTGTTTGTTTGCGATAGAGTACCCGGAGTGCGCCGCTTGCTACTTCGAATCTCTAGGTTTCACGGATCATCAGCAAGGCAAGTAACACTTTGATCATACCTCTTTACTGCCCAGTTTTATTGCATTAGACCAATCCTCAAACATTGCATGATTAGGATCTAATTAAATTGTGGGTATTGGGAAGTAGATGAGGTAGTACCCATTACCTGTTTTGTTATCAAACCTTTGGGAGTTACTTCTACGTTTGCTCATATTGCTATGCTATGCTAGTAGACGTGGATTGGGTGAGTGTATCCATGACAGATGTGAGATTGTTAATTTAATGGTTTACTTAAGGTGGCAACTTAAACACACATCTGGGTGGATTGAGGCACCTGGGTATTCCAGTGATTGCCTGTTTTCTTTTGGACCGCCATCCAGGCACAAAGGGATCATGAGATTATTCATGCTAGAAACTTCCGTGTGTAGCCACAAGCTATTATGGGCTCTAGCATAGTTGAATAAGTTGTGTGAACTCTTACAGTGGTAGACTAGCAGATGTAGGGGAGAGTAGGTGTAACGGTCTACCCGATCGTAAGGTGTAAACACTTCTGAAAGACTATGTCTCGGTCATCCGTCACTCAAACACCATGTAGTGCGAGTAATCCAACGAAGGAGATCGAGTCTTGTGGGGAAAAGTGCACAAACCTCTGCAGAGTGTACAAACTAATCATGACTAGCCGTGTCCCCGGTTATGGACATCTTGAGTATCTAGTACTTGGATTATCATGTGAATCTCATCATGTTACTCAAACTAATTTTGTTGGGTTAAGGATGATACTTAATTGGGATTGAGATGCTGTCAACCATTCTCAATGTTTAACAAGCCCCATGATAGTTAAATAAAATTTATTCCTTTGCAGTAGGGAAAAATTGGCTTTTTCGCAAAACTGTAACCATAGAGGCTAACACCAGCCAAATATGCATGTAGTATAGCTTTATTCTGTTCATTACTCTCTATGTGTTATTTTGCCAGCATATTCCATGTGCTGACCCGTTTTCGGGCTGCAACATTTCATGTTGCAGACTTTTCAGACGACGAGTAAGGTGCCTTAGGTCGTGGTCTTATACTCAGTGATGCCGTTGGAGTTGATGGACTCACTTATCTTCCAAGCCTTCCGTTGTTATCGTTTTAGATGGCCTTAAGCCATATTTGTCATACTTATTTCTCTTTTGAGATACTCGATGTAATAAGTGTGTGATTGCTACTCTGTTATAAATCCTCCAAGTACTGTGCGTGTCAGCATTACTGATCCAGGGATGACACTGGTGCACGGTAGATCAGACTGTTTGAGGTCTGGTCGCTACATGCTCCTCACGCATCTGCCTCACCCTGTCCATATATTGGGCACGGGCCTGGCCGATGGTCATGGTGCAATGCACCGGCGAGGATGACGCGGAGGAGGGGGTTGGCGCCGGATCATCGACTACCATGTTCTCCATTGGGACGTCGTCGTCCTCCGGCTGCCTGTCGTCCGCCCGTCCCGAAGAGCACTGGAGCGCGAGGAAGCCATGGTGGGCAGTAGTGGTGTGGACAGGAGAAAGGGAACGGATGCGGATGACTACGGCTATGGCCCGCGCAGCAGTTTATATAGCAATGGTGAGCGGGCGGAGGGACGGACGTGTGGCGCCGGAGTAGCCGCCTCGGCAACCGCGAATCATTAATGTGGGCGGCAGATGGACGGACGGACGACACTTGTGTCGTTTGAAGGCGGAGCAATCGCCTGCACCGGGAAGCGGGGCGGGCGGCGCTGACTGTTTCGGGCGGAAAGCGAGTGCGGGCGAGGAGATGACTTTACTTGGAGAGGATGACAATGGGGACCCACCAGGTCCATAGCCTCACGTACGCAAGTGCCTCCTTATTATATAGATATATATATAACTATAAATTATTTTGTTTCCTCCTGGTTTCCTGACATCACGGTCCCACACCATTGTTAACCTATGTAGTAGTCGATAAACGAGAGAATTGCACAAGAAGCGGCCGACAGCTGGGACCAAGCAGCTCGAGCAGTATTTGTGTTTTTGAGGTGTGAGCACTGCAGAGTTTTTCGATGTTTAGCCTAGATATTATTTTTCTCCTCTGAACAACAATGAAAACATCGCTGCAGGTATTAACTGGGCGGGCTGTGGCCCGTCTAGCCTAGGCCAGATATCCAGCCCAGATAATAATTTTTTTCAAGCTAAAAATGGCTAGCCCAGCTATACTTTTTTTAAGAATACCCAGGCAAGGTCAAGTTGTTATTCTCCGCCCCGCTGGGCTGCAAATCTTTCCTAGGAGGGATGCATTAGGCTTAACAAGAAAATGGGCTTTAAGAAATAATAAATGGGATGTAATTATAAAAACTGGGCAGTAACTATAAAAAAATGCACCAAACACGTGATTACTTTATAAAATATTATTTTTGGATATTGAAAATTTTAATTTCATTAATTGTTGCGAGCGCAATGTTTCGTTGGATTTTTACGTAATATAAATTTATATTGAAATTGTATTTAATCTGACTAGAAATTTCGGGATAAAAATATTTCGGGTCCCATCAAAATGTGGGAAAGTTTATTGAATTCTGTTTTGAACGGTTGGTTGAAATGGGCTGTACTTTTAACAAACTTTAAATGGGCTGTAGTAAATTCCATTAGAATTCAAAAATGGGCTACACATTCTTACAAATCTCAAATGGGCTATAAGTTCTCTGCCACACACTTCTGGCCTTACTAAGTTGACGCGTCCCCTAAAAAATAGAGTTGACGCGTATGCAAGGCTTTGTCAACTTATAGTCAACACACGGTTCTAGCAGCAGTGGCCGTTGGATGTCCATCCAACGGATGCCGTGCTTCTTCTTCAATCTCGGATATTCTAACTTCACCCGCCCAAAAATGGATTCCTCCCCCTGACATCTGGGGCGCACCATTTCAGAAGCTGACCTGTGGGCCTACTAAGCTGATCTGCATGCATTAAAAAAAGTTGACGTACCAAGGGCTTTGTCAACTTAGTCAATATAAACGATTCTAGCAGCAGTGACCGTACGATGTCCATCCAACGGCCGTCGTGCTTCTTCAACCTCTGGTCTTCTTGCTCCAGCCGCCCAAAGCAGCGCCGGTCGTGCCGCCTGCTCCTGCCTCCCGTGGCTGGCTGTGCTGCCGCGGAGGCCTCACAGCCCCCTACTACTCCCACCGCTGGCCAGGCCATCCCTTCACTCACCCACACCCCCTGTTATTCTGTGGCGACGGCAGCCTCACACCGCAGCCGAACCAGTGAACGCTCGTACTCCTCTCCGCGTGGGCATTCACTGCCGCGTCTTGCCCGGCTCGGCGTCGTCCCCTTCTTAGGCCTCGCCGTCGTCCACCGCCGTGGTGCTCTCGGCGCGGCGTGGTCAATGTGGTCAACGACCGACTTCCATCGGAAGAGTACTGTACGTGGAGAGGCTGACAGCTTGGTCCACGGCAGCCGCAAGGAAGTGCCTCCTTATTACGCGGAAAATAATTATTCCTCCACCTAACAGCGGGGACCCACCGGACGGGCCACCAGTATTTTGCGAAAACAATCATTTCCCCTGACTGCTGGGACCCACCGGACGGGCCACCGTATTTCACGATAAAATCGTTCCCCCCGCTGTCAGCTCGGACCCACCGGAAGTGCCTCCTTATTACGCACAAAACAAGAATACTCCCCCGGCTAGCTGGGACCCACCTTGGTGGGAGGCTGACTTGTGGGCCTACTATGTTGACGGGGACGAAGGGCGTTGTCAACTTAGTCAATATGAACGATTCTAGCTCCAGTGACCGTACGATGTCCATCCAACGGCCGTAGTGCTTCTTCAACCTCTGGTCTTCTTGCTCCAGCCGCCCAAAGTAGCGCCGGTCGTGCCGCATGCTCCTGCCTCCCGTGGCCGGCTGTGCTGCCGCAGAGGCCTTACCGCCCCTACTATTCCCACTACTGGCCAGGCCCTGCGGTGATGGCAGCCTCACACCGCAGCCGAACCAATGAACCCTCGTACTCCTCTCCGCGCGGGCTTCCACTGCCGCGTCTTCCCCGGCTCCGCGTTGTCCCTTTCCTAGGCCTTGCCGTCGTCCACCGCCGTGGTGCTCTCCGCGCAGCGTGGTCAACGTGGTCAAGGAACGACTTCCATCGGAAGAGTACTACGTGGAGAGGCTGACAGCTGGGTCCATGGCCACAACCCAGTTTTTTTGCGATTTGCCAAGTAAGTCGCTTTGTCAGGCCTGTTGGGCTGCAAATCTTTCAAGATGAGGAGAGCTTTCATTCGGCTGGCCGAGAAAATGGCCCATAAGTAATGAGAAATGGGTTGTACATTTTTAAAACACATCAAACCGGCAATTAGTTTCAAATATCTTTTTTTTCATTTCAAGATTTTAAATTACATTAATTTTAAGCGTGGAGAATTTGTTGGATTTTATATTGATTTACATCTATTTTTAAAATCAGTTTGAATGTGAGTCAAAATTTCGGGATTAAAAACAGTTCGGACCGCACCGAAATATGCAAAATTTGGTATAATTTTTTAACCGTGGCCACAATATGGGCTGTAATGCTAACAAAAAGAATATGGGCTCCAAAAAAAACCCTTAAGAATTAGAAAATGGGCTGTAAATTATTAGAAATAATGGCAGATGGGCTGTATGCTGTTTTCCACAGATTTGAGGCTTTCCTAAAAAAAAGGTTGACGCACAAGCACTGACTGTTGGATGTCCATCCAACGGCCGTCGTGCTTCTTCAATCTCTGCTCTTCCTGTTCCAGCCGCTCAAACAAGCACCGGCGGAACTGCCTGCTCCCTCCTCCCCGCGGCCGGCTGTGCTGCCGTGCAGGCCTCACCGCCCCACCGTACTCCCATCGCTGCCCTAGCCATCCCTCTACTCACCCACACCTGCTGTTATTCTCCGCCGACGGCAGCCGAACCAGTAAACCCTCGTACAGTCGTACTCCCCTCTGTGTGGGAAACAACTGCCGAGTCTTCCCTGCCTCTGTGTCGTCCCCTTCCTAGGCCTCGCCGTCGTCCACCGCCGTGGTGCTCTCGGCGCGGCGTGGTCAATGTGGTCAACGACCGAATTCCATCGGAAGAGTACTGTGCGTGGAGGCGCTGACAGCTGGGTCCACGGCCGCAGCAAGGAAGTGCCTCCTTATTACGCGCAAAATAATTATTCCTCCACCTGACAGCGGGGACCCACCGAACGGGCCACCGTACTTCGCGAAAAAACGTTTCCCCCCTGACTGCTGGGACCCACCAGCTACACCTTCGCACGCAAGGAAGTGCGTCTGGGCAAAAAAAAATAAAACAATTCGCCCCCTGACTGCTGGGACCCACCGGCTACATCTTCGCACGCAAGGAAGTGCCTGATAGTCGGGACCCACCTAGTCGAAGCGTACGTAGCGTTGTCATTCTGGTCGCGAACGTGTATGTATATATACTGGTGGATGTAGAGGCGCGCACGTGTCGTAGTAGAGGCGCGCACGTAGCATGTACACGTACGTACAGCGGCTAGGTTGCAAGAAAGAAAATACGGCCACGTATGTCTACATACGGGCGGGGTCTCGGACGCCTACTCGCGCATACGTATGGCGAGGGCTCATTGACAAGGTTCTGGGAACCGTAGAGATGAGGATAGATCTACCGGAGAGGGGGAACAAGATCTCGCGGAGTGGACCGCACTCCTCTAGTCCTGTCTTGAGCTTAGCTTTCTTTTCCGTTGAATTCCACCAAAACAAACAAGTTGTTTTCGGGCGTCAGGCAAACTTAGTTCTTCGTTCCTCCGGGAGACTGGAGAAGATGATCACACTTTGGAAGAGAGACAGTCGCGTACCTGCCCCGGGGGATTAGAAAGACTAAAGAGGCATGGAGGGCCGACTACTATAATTGGTCTCTAAGTCCAAGTAATCGATAAAGTATAATCCTCTTCTCAATTAGCGTATATAGTTGATCACTCTAATGACAACGGATTCGTGGGTCGGAACGGAGAAACAACGTCGTCGTCGTGTTCATGGGGAGGCAACGGAATGCGTCATGTTCATGGGGAGGCAACGGAATGCGTCGTGTTCATCGGGAGGCAACGGAACGCGTGGGAGCTAACCGGCTGGGTCGGAACGGAATGCGTGGTCGTGTTCATCGGGAGGGCTTGGATGGAATAGGCGATGGAAACGAGGCCTGGCGTACCGCACAACGGAGGAAACGGACCTCCTACGTTCGGAACGGGGTCCTGTTGATCAGGAGGGGTGTGGCGTACCGCAAAATGGAGGAAACGGACCTCCTACGGTCAAAACGGGGGTCCTGTTGATCGGGATGGGTGTGGCTGTTGGGGAACGTAGTAATTTCAAAAAAATTCCTACGCACACGCAAGATCATGGTGATGCATAGCAACGAGATGGGAGAGTGTTGTCCACGTACCCTCGTAGACCGAAAGCGGAAGCGTTAACACAACGCGGTTGATGTAGTCGTACGTCTTCACGATCCGACCGATCAAGTACCGAACGCACGGCACCTCCGAGTCCAGCACACGTTCAGCTCGATGACGTCCCTCGAACTCCGATCCAGCCGAGTGTTGAGGGAGAGTTTCGTCAGCACGACGGCGTGGTGACGATGATGATGTTCTGCCGACGCAACGCTTCGCCTAAGCACCGCTACGATATTATCGAGGTGTAATATGGTGGAGGGGGCACCGCACACGGCTAAGAGATCAATGATCAGTTGTTGTGTCTATGGGGTACCCCCTGCCCCCGTATATAAAGGAGCAAGGGGGGAGGCGGCCGGCCTAGGAGGAGGGCGCGCCAAGGGGGGAGTCCTACTCCCACCGGGAGTAGGACTCCTCCTTTCCATGTTGGAGTAGGAAAAGGGAAGGGAGAAGGAGAAAGAAGGAAGGGGCGCCCCCCTCCCTAGTCCAATTCGCACTAGTCCATTGGGAGGGGTGCGGCCGCCCTTTGGGGCCTTTCTCTCCTTTCCCGTATGGCCCATTAAGGCCCAATACGAATTTCCGTAACTCTCGGGTACTCCGAAAAATACCCGAATCACTCGGAACCTTTCCGATGCCCGAATATAGTCGTCCAATATATCAATCTTTGTCTCGACCATTTCGAGACTCCTCGTCAAGTCCCTGATCTCATCCGGGACTCCGAACTCCTTCGGTACACCAAAACACATAAACTCATAATATAACCGTCATCTAACTTTAAGCGTGCGGACCCTACGGGTTCGAGAACTATGTAGACATGACCGAGACACGTCTCCGGTCAATAACCAATAGTGGAACCTGGATGCTCATATTGGCTCCCACATATTCTACGAAGATCTTTATCGGTCAGACCGCATAACAACATACGTTGTTCCCTTTGTCACCGGTATGTTACTTGCCCGAGATTCGATCGTCGGTATCTCGATACCTAGTTCAATCTCGTTACCGGCGAGTCTCTTTACTCGTTCCGTAATACATCATCTCGTAATAAACTCATTTGTTGCAATGCTTGCAAGGCTTAAGTGATGTGCATTACCGAGAGGGCCCAGAGATACCTCTCCAACAATCGGAGTGACAAATCGTAATCTCGAAATACGCCAACCCAACAAGTACCTTCGGAGACACCTGTAGAGCACCTTTATAATCACCCAGTTACGTTGTGACGTTTGGTAGCACACAAAGTGTTCCTCCGGTAAACGGGAGTTGCATAATCTCATAGTCATAGGAACATGTATAAGTCATGAAGAAAGCAATAGCAACATATTAAAACGATCGTGTGCTAAGCTAACGGAATGGGTCAAGTCAATCACTTCATTCTCCTAATGATGTGATCCCGTTAATCAAATGACAACTCATGTCTATGGCTAGGAAACATAACCATCTTTGATCAACGAACTAGTTAAGTAGAGGCATACTAGTGACACTCTGTTTGTCTATGTATTCACACATGTATCAAGTTTCCAGTTAATACAATTCTAGCATGAATAATAAACATTTATCATGATATAAGGAAATAAATAATAACTTTATTATTGCCTCTAGGGCATATTTCCTCCAGTCTTCCACTTGCACTAGAGTCAATAATCTAGTTCACATCGGCATGTGATTTAACATCAATACTTCACATCACCATGTGATTAACACCCATAGTTCACATCGTCATGTGACCAACACCCAAAGGGTTTACTAGAGTCAGTAATCTAGTTCACATCGCTTATGTGATTAACACCCAAAGAGTACTAAGGTGTGATCATGTTTTGCTTGTGAGATAATTTTAGTCAACGGGTCTGTCACATTCAGATCCGTAAGTATTTTGCAAATTTCTATGTCTACAATGCTCTGCCCGGAGCTACTCTAGCTAATTGCTCCCTCTTTCAATATGTATCTAGACCGAGACTTATAGTCATCTAGATTAGTGTCAAAACTTGCATCGACGTAACCCTTTACGACGAACCTTTTGTCACTTCCATAATCGAGAAACATATCCTTATTCCAGTAAGGATAATTTTGACCGCTGTCCAGTGATCTACTCCTAGATCACTATTGTACTCCCTTGCCAAAATCAGTGTAGGGTATACAATAGATCTGGTACACAGCATGGCATACTTTATAGAACTTATGGCCGAGGCATAGGGAATGACTTTCATTCTTTTTCTAGCTTCTGCCGTGGTCGGGCTTTGAGTCTTTACTCAATTTCACACCTTGTAACACAGGCAAGAAACTCTTTCTTTGACTGTTCCATTTTGAACTACTTCAAAATCTTGTTAAGGTATGTACTCATTAAAAAAACTTATCAAGCGTCTTGATCTATCTCTATAGATCTTGATGCTCAACATGTAAGCAGCTTCACCGAGGTCTTTCTTTGAAAAACTCCTTTCAAACACTCCTTTATGTTTTGCAGAATAATTCTACATTATTTCCGATCAACAATATGTCATTCACATATACTTATCAGAAATGCTGTAGTGCTCCCACTCACTTTCTTGTAAATACAGGCTTCGCCGCAAGTCTGTATAAAACTATATGATTTGATCAACTTATCAAAGCGTATATTCCAACTCCGAGATGCTTGCACCAGTCCATAGATGGATCGCTGGAGTTTGCATATTTTGTTAGCACCTTTAGGATTGACAATACCTTCTGGTTGCATCATATACAACTCTAATTTAATGAATCCATTAAGGAATGCAGTTTTGTTTATCCATTTGCCAGATTTCATAAAATGCGGCAATTGCTAACATGATTCGGACAGACTTAAGCATCGCTGTGAGTGAGAAAATCTCATCGTATTCAACACTTTGAACTTTGTCAAAAACCTTTTTCCGACAAGTCTAGCTTTGTAGATAGTAACACTACTATCAGCGTCCGTCTTCCTCTTGAAGATCCATTTATTTTTTACGGCTCGCCGATCATTGGGCAAGTCAATCAAAGTCCATACTTTGTTCTCATACATGGATCCCATCTCAGATTTCATGGCCTCAAGCCATTTTGCGGAATCTGGGCTCACCATCGCTTCTTCATAGTTCGTAGGTTCGTCATGGTCTAGTAACATAACCTCCAAAACAGGATTACCGTACCACTCTGGTGCGGATCTTACTCTAGTTGACCTACGAGGTTCAGTAACAACTTGATCTGAAGTTTCATGATCATCATCATTAACTTCCTCACTAATTGGTGTAGGTGTCACAGGAACCGGTTTTCTGTGATGAACTACTTTCCAATAAGCGATGAGGTACAGTTACCTCATCAACTTCTACTTTCCTCCCACTAACTTCTTTCAAGAGAAACTCCTTCTCTAGAAAGGATCCATTCTTAGCAAGGAATGTCTTGCCTTCGGATCTGTGATAGAAGGTGTACCCAACTGTCTCCTTTGGGTATCCTATGAAGACACATTTCTCCGATTTGGGTTTGAACTTATCAGGATGAAACCTTTTCACATAAGCATCGCAACCCCCAACTTTAAGAAACGACAACTTTGGTTTCTTGCCAAACCACAGTTCATAAGATGTCGTCTCAACGGATTTAGATGGTACCCTATTTAACGTGAATGCAGCTGTTTCTAATGCATAACCCCAAAACGATAGTGGTAGATCGGTAAGAGACATCATAGATTGCACTATATCCAATAAAGTACGGTTATGGCGTTCGGACACACCATTATGCTATGGTGTTCCAGGTGGCACGAATTTGTGAAACTATTCCACATTGTTTTAATTGAAGACCAAACTCGTAACTCAAATATTTGTCTCCGCGATCAATCATAGAAACCTTTATTTTCTTGTCACGATGATTTTCCACTTCACTCTGAAATTCTTTGAACTTTTCAAATGCTTCAGACTTATGTTTCATCAAGTAGATATACCCATATCTGCTCAAATAATCTGTGAAGGTCAGAAAAATAACGATACCCGCCGCGAGCCTCAACACTCATCGGATCGCATACATCTGTATATATGATTTCCAACAAATCTGTTGCTCTCTCCATAGTTCCGGAGAACGGCGTTTTAGTCATCTTGCCCATGAGGCACGGTTCGCAAGCATCAAGTGATTCATAATCAAGTGATTCCAAAATCCCATCAGCATGGAGTTTCTTCATGCGCTTTACACCAATATGACCTAAACGGCAGTGCCACAAATAAGTTGCACTATTATTATTAACTTTGCATCTTTTGGCTTCATTATTATGAATATGTGTATCACTACGATCGAGATCCAACAAACCATTTTATTGGGTGTATGACCATAGAAGGTTTTATTCATGTAAACAGAACAACAATTATTCTCTAATTTAAATGAATAACCGTATTGCAACAAACATGATCAAATCATATTCATGCTCAACGCAAACACCAAATAACACTTATTTAGTTTCAACACTAATCCCGAAAGTATAGGGAGTGTGCGATGATGATCATATCAATCTTGGAACTACTTCCAACACACATCGTCACCTCGCCTTTTACTAGTCTCTGTTTATTCTGCAACTCCCGTTTCGAGTTACTACTCTTAGCAACTGAACCAGTATCAAATACCGAGGGGTTTCTATAAACACTAGTAAAGTACACATCAATAACATGTATATCCAATATACCTTTGTTCACTTTGCCATCCTTCTTATCCACCAAGTAGTTGGGGTAGTTCCGCTTCTAGTGACCAGTCCCTTTGTAGTAGAAGCACTTAGTCTCAGGCTTAGGACCAGACTTAGGCTTCTTCACTTGAGCAGCAACTTGCTTGCCGTTCTTCTTGAAGTTCCCCTTCTTCCCTTTGCCCTTTTCTTGAAACTAGTGGTCTCGTCAACCATCAACACTTGATGTTTTTCTTGATTTCTACCTTCGCCGATTTTAGCATCACGAAGAGCTCGGGAATTACTTTCGTCATACCTTGCATACTATAGTTCATCACGAAGTTCTACTAACTTGGTGATGGTGACTAGAGAATTCTGTCAATCACTATTTTATCTGGAAGATTAACTCCCACTTGATTCAAGCGATTGTAGTACCCAGACAATCTGAGCACATGCTCACTGCTTGAGCTATTCTCCTCCATCTTTTAGCTATAGAACTTGTTGGAGACTTCATATCTCTCAACTCGGGTATTTTCTTGAAATATTAACTTCAACTCCTGGAACATCTGATATGGTCCATGACATTCAAAACGTCTTTGAAGTCCCGATTCGAAGCCGTTAAGCATGGTGCACTAAACTATCAAGTAGTCATCATACTGAGCTAGCCAAACGTTCATAACGTCTGCATTTGCTCCTGTAATAGGTCTGTCACCTAGCGGTGCATCAAGGACATAATTCTTCTGTGCAGCAATGAGGATAATCCTCAGATCACGGATCCAATCCGCATCTTTGCTACTAACATCTTTCAACATAATTTTTCTCTAGGAACATATCAAAAATAAACACAGGGAAGCAACAACGCGAGCTATTGATCTACAACATAATTTGCAAAATACTATCAGGACTAAGTTCATGATAAATTTAAGTTCAATTAATCATATTACTTAAGAACTCCCACTTAGATAGACATCCCTCTAATCCTCTAAGTGATCACGTGATCCATATCAACTAAACCAATACCGATCATCACGTGAAATGGAGTAGCTTTCAATGGTGAACATCACTATGTTGATCATATCTACTATATGATTCACGCTCGACCTTTCGGTCTCAGTGTTCCGAGGCCATATCTGCATATGCTAGGCTCGTCAAGTTTAACCTGAGTATTCTGCGTGTGCAAAACTGGCTTGCACCCGTTGTAGATGGACGTAGAGCTTATCACACCCGATCATCACGTGGTGTCTGGGCACGACGAACTTTGGCAACGGTGCATACTCAGGGAGAACACTTTTATCTTGAAATTTAGTGCTAGATCATCTTATAATGCTACCGTCAATCAAAGCAAGATAAGATGCATAAAAGATAAACATCACATGCAATCAATATAAGTGATATGATATGGCCATCATCATCTTGTGCTTGTGATCTCCATCTCCGAAGCACCGTCATGATCACCATCGTCACCGGCGCGACACCTTGATCTCCATCGTAGCATCGTTGTCGTCTCGCCAACTATTGCTTCTACGACTATCGCTACCGCTTAGTGATAAAGTAAAACAATTACATGGCGATTGCATTGCATACAATAAAGCGACAACCATATGGCTCCTGCCAGTTGCCGATAACTCGGTTACAAAACATGATCATCTCATACAATAAAATTTAGCATCATGTCTTGACCATATCACATCACAACATGCCCTGCAAAAACAAGTTAGACGTCCTCTACTTTGTTGTTGCAAGTTTTACGTGGCTGCAACGGGCTGAGCAAGAACCGTTCTTACCTACGCATCAAAACCACAATGATAGTTTGTCAAGTTGGTGCTGTTTTAACCTTCGCAAGGACCGGGCGTAGCCACACTCGGTTCAACTAAAGTTGGAGAAACTGACACCCGCCAGCCACCTTTGTGCAAAGCACGTCGGTAGAACCAGTCTCGCGTAAGCGTACGCGTAATGTCGGTCCGGGCCGCTTCATCCAACAATACCGCCGAACCAAAGTATGACATGCTGGTAAGTAGTATGACTTATATCGCCCACAACTCAATTGTGTTCTACTCGTGCATATGACATCTACGCATAAAACCAGGCTCGGATGCCACTGTTGGGGAACGTAGTAATTTCAAAAAAATTCTTACGCACACGCAAGATCATGGTGATGCATAACAACAAGAGGGAGAGTGTTGTCCACGTACCCTCGTAGACTGAAAGCGGAAGCATTAGCACAACGCGGTTGATATAGTCGTAAGTCTTCACGATCCGACCAATCAAGTACCGAACGCACGACACCTCCGAGTTCAGCACACGTTCAGCTCGATGATGTCCCTCGAACTCCGATCCAGCCGAGTGTTGAGGGAGAGTTTCGTCAGCACGACAGCGTGGTGACGATGATGATGTTCTACCGACGCAGGGCTTCGCCTAAGCACCGCTATGATATTATCGAGGTGTAATATGGTGGAGGGGGGCACCGCAGACGGCTAAGAGATCAATAATCAATTTTTCTGTCTATGGGGTGCCCCCTGCCCCCGTATATAAAGGAGCAAGGGGGGAGGCGGCCGGCCTAGGAGGAGGGCGCGCCAAGGGGGGAGTCCTACTCCCACCGGGAGTAGGACTCCTCCTTTCCTTGTTGGAGTAGGAAAAGGGAAGGGAGAAGGAGAAAGAAGGAAGGGGGCGCCCCCCCTCCCTAGTCCAATTCGGACTAGTCCATGGGGAGGGGTGCGGCCACCCTTTGGGGCCTTTCTCTCCTTTCCCGTATGGCCCATTAAGGCCCAATACGAATTCCCGTAACTCTCCGGTACTCCGAAAAATACCCGAATCACTCGGAACCTTTCCGATGTCCGAATATAGTCGTCCAATATATCGATCTTTACGTCTCGACCATTTCGAGACTCCTCGTCAGTTCCCTGATCTCATTCGGGACTCCGAACTCCTTCGGTACATCAAAACACATAAACTCATAATATAACCGTCATCTAACTTTAAGCGTGCGGACCTTACGGGTTCGAGAACTATGTAGACATGACCGAGACATGTCTCCGGTCAATAACCAATAGCGGAACCTGGATGCTCATATTGGCTCCCACATATTCTACGAAGATCTTTATCGGTCAGACCGCATAACAACATACGTTGTTCCCTTTGTCATCGGTATGTTACTTGCCCGAGATTCAATCGTCGGTATCTCGATACCTAGTTCAATCTCGTTACCGGCAAGTCTCTTTACTCGTTCCGTAATACATCATCTCGTAAGAAACTCATTTGTTGCAATGCTTGCAAGGCTTAAGTGATGTGCATTACCGAGAGGGCCCAGAGATACCTCTCCGACAATCGGAGTGACAAATCCTAATCTCGAAATACGCCAACCCAACAAGTACCTTCGGTGACACCTGTAGAGCACCTTTAGAATCACCCAGTTACGTTGTGATGTTTGGTAGCACACAAAGTGTTCCTCCGGTAAACGGGAGTTGCATAATCTCATAGTCATAGGAACATGTATAAGTCATGAAGAAAGCAATAGCAACATACTAAATGATCGAGTGCTAAGCTAACGGAATGGGTCAAGTCAATCAGATCATTCTCCTAATGATGTGATCCCGTTAATCAAATGACAACTCCTGTCTATGGCTAGGAAACATAACCATCTTTGATCAACGAGCTAGTTAAGTAGAGGCATACTAGTGACACTCTGTTTGCCTATGTATTCACACATGTATCAAGTTTCCAGTTAGTACAATTCTTGCATGAATAATAAACATTTATCATGATATAAGGAAATAAATAATAACTTTATTATTGCCTCTAGGGCATATTTCCTTCAGTGGCGTACCGCAAAACGGACGAAACGGACCTCCTACGGTCGAAACGGGGGTCCTGTTGATCGGGAGGGGTGTGGTGTACCGCAAAACGGACGAAACGGACCTCCTACCGTCGAAACGGGGGTCCCCTTATCGGGAGGGGTGTGGCGTACCGCAAAACGGGACTCCACGGGATACTATTCATCTCCACCGTCGACCTCCTCCAGCCTCCACGGGCTACCGTCGACCTCCTCCAGCCTCCACGGGCTCCTGTTCATCCGGCCTCCACCGCGCTCTACTTCACCGGCTACTGTTCAACCACCCCTCCACGGGCACCCTCCACCGTCTACTATTCATCCAGCCCTCCACACCACGGGGTCCTATTCAACCACCCCACCACGGACACCCCTCCACCGGCTACTGTTCATCCAGCCCTCCACCACACCACGGGGTCCTATTCATCCAGAGGCAACGCCACCGCTCACTGTTCATCCAAACCCCCCCGCAACGCTCACTGTTCATCCCAGAGGCAGCATCGATCGGCTTCAGTTAGCAGCAGTAGCGAAGGAATCGCTCGATCGGGTTCAGTTAACAACCATCGATCGATCGCTCGGGTTCAGTAACGCGTAGCCTACAGTGCAATCGCTCGGGTTCAGTTAGAGCCCAACTCCTCGCTCGGGTTCAGTTAGAGCCGACGCCTCGCACACACGCGCGTACGTGTACGAGAGAAACGCGCATCACTCGGCCCCCGACCTCCCACCGTAACCGGGAACTCCCCGAAATTTTCCTCGCCCTCGCTTCTACCACGGTTTTTTCCGTCATGGACGGCCCAAAGAATGTCATGCAGCTGCGTCTCCGGCCCGCCCAGGACGAAAAGCCCATTTTCTGTCATGATTTTTTGTCATAGAAGTAGGAGCCCACCACATCTATGATGACACCGGGTTTTGTCACAATTATCGTCATAGAAGTGTCATATGTATGACAGAAAAAAAATTCGTTCGGCCCAAAATGTCACGGATGTGTCTTTTTTTTGTAGTGCCCCCCCGCCGCCGCCCCCTTGCCTCGCCCCGTCGCCCCGCACCCCTCCTCTGTGACGCCCCGACCTCCACCGCGCCGCTGCCGCCCCCTCGCCCAACCGCCGCCACCCGCCGCCGCCCCCTCACCCAACCGCCCCACCCCCTGCCCTGCTTCGCCCCCCGCCCCGTCCCACCGCCGCTGTCCGGCCTCCCCCTCCACCGGGCCGCCGCCTCCTCCAGCGGCCGCCCTCCCATCCACCGGCCGCCCCGCGCCTCCTCCACCGGCGATCCGCTACAGGTGAGTTCTTCCCCCTTTTTTAGTTAAGTTTTTTTTAGTTTCTTTAGTTTAGTTTCTGTTTTAGTTTTAGTTCTAGTTTTAGTTTAGTTTTATTTTCATCTTAGTTTTAGTGTTAGTTTAGTTTTATTTTAGATTAGTTCTAGTTTTAGTTTAGAAGAATAAGAAGAGTAGAAGGAGGAGGAGGAGGGAGAAGAAGAAGAAGAAAGAAGAAGAAGAAGAAGAAGAAGAAGAAGAGGAAGAGAAGAAGGAAAGGAAAACCTCCCCTCGCCACCGTAGACTCCGCTCTACCACACTAATCGTAGATTGTCTATAGAAACCAAAGGAGTGGGATCAGATGTATTTGAGTAGAGAGCAAAAATTGCTTAGGTAACTAATATTAACCGGAAGCCTCAAAATTGCTTAGGTCACTAATATTAACCGGGCTCTTACAAAATGTACCTACTGCCTTGTTGGCTGCAAAGGCGAGGGTAAATGCAAAGAAACAACTCACCTCTCTTGCTTTAACATGTGGTGGTAGGGTGGGAGATGGGTTGGTCCAAGGAGGAGTCTCTGAGTTCAAGGAGGAGGAGCAAAGAAGAGGGAAAGGGAAGGGAAGAACAAGAAGAGGAGGAGAAAAAAGAATAAGAAAAAGAAGAAGAAGAAGAAGAAGAAGAAGAAGAAGAAGAAGAAGAAGAAGAAGAAGAAGAAGAAGAAGAAGAAGAAGAAGAAGAAGAAGAAGAAGAAAAAGAAGAAGAAAAAGAAGAAGAATAAGAAGAAAAGGAAGAAGAGCAAGAAGAAGAAAAGGAAAAAGAGGAAAAAAGAAGAAGAGGGGAAGAAGAAGAAAAAGACACGTTTTTATACTTTCTTATTTAGGGTTCAGCCACGTTTTGCAGTTTCTTTCTTTTCTTTAGTTGACTGTTTTTATACTGCTAGCTAGTTGCCTAGTTTGCTGACCCAAAGAAGTTAAAATAGTTATTATATGAAATTCAACTAAAGTCAACATTTTTGACGCCTAGTGCCACTAATAAATTCAACTAGAGCCATCATATGTCCACAAGTGCATTGTTTTTTGAATGAGAAATGATAACTTGGTGTAGTTGATTATCTTCTCCTCAAAATTTCTTATGTTATAATGTTGTATGATAATGTTGTAAGGGTACTAACTAGTCTCTTCTGCTGCTTATCAGAGATGGGGGGAAGCCGCCACCGCAGACTCCGGTCTGCCACACTGGAGTACGAGTTGGATGCTTTCGAGTTCTTCAGTATCATACTTGGGACTTCAGTATCATCCACGAGGCAGGTATATAAAAGGAGAGATCTCCCGTTCACCCATCTCATTATGATAACTCTGTTGTTTGCTACATCACTCATTGTCCCAAACTGCAGAGGCTGCCTGACACTTTTATGAACATGCTGGGTGAAGATCCGCTAAATAATGTGAAGCTGCGACAGGCCGTCAGCGGGTTTCGCAGGCTGTGTGACGTGGAGTTGGTGATCAAGGAGGGGCACATGTACGTGTGTCGTGGCTGGGAGAAGTTCTACCGTGCCTACGACCTGCGACAGGGGTACTTCCTTCTCTTCAGGTATGACGACGACGCCACCATGCTCATCATGAAGGTGTTCAAAGTGACTATGTGTCGCATGCGCTACGCCGAGGACGATGATGCTAGTACGTTCTGCCTCTTCTTATTCCTCTACATTTGGCTTTGTCTCGCATCGATTGCTAACGGTCATTGTTGCATTTGGACATGCAATGGGAGCAGCAGTAGCGACAGTGGCTATAGCCAAAGCGGCAGCGATTCTGGCTGTAGCAAAAGCAACAGCGATTCTGGTTGTAGCAAAAGCAGCAGTGATTCGGGCTGCAGCAAAGACAGCAAGAAGGATGATCCGGACTGGAGTGGGGAAGAAGAGGAGAAGAGTGGGCATCAGGCTGAGCATGACCTAGCGATGGTGGTGGCTGACCAAGGGCAAGAGATGGTGGTGGTGCACCATGGGCAAGAGATGGTGGTGGCTGAGGATGACCTAGCAATGATCGTGCCTGTCCTGCCTGAAGATGGCCTCGCGACGGTGGTGGTGCCTGACAATGACCTCGCTGTTGGGGATCGTAGCAAAAATTTAAAATTTTCTACGCATCACCAAGATCAATCTATGGAGTCATCTAGCAACGAGAGAGAGGAGTGCATCTACATACCCTTGTAGATCGCGAGCGGAAGTGTTCAAGTGAACGGGGTTGATGGAGTCGTACTCGTCGTGATCCAAATCACCGATGACCGAGCGCCGAACGGACGGCACCTCCGTGTTCAACACACGTATAGTTGGGGAAGATGTCTCCTCCTTCTTGATCCAGCAAGGGGGAAGGAGAGGTTGATGGAGATCCAGCAGCACGACGGCGTGGTGGTGGAAGTAGCGGGGATCGCGGCAGGGCTTCGCCAAGCTCAGCGAGAGGGAGAGGTGTCACGGGAGCAAGAGGGAGGCGCCAGGGGCTGTGGTGCAGCTGCCCTCCCTCCTCCCTCCTATATATAGGCCTCCTGGGGGGCGCCGGCCCTAGGAGATCTGATCTCCAAGGGGGCGGCGGCCAAGGGGTGGCTTCCCCCCCAAGCCAAGTGGGGGGCGCCCCCACCCCTAGGGTTTCCAACCCTAGGCGCAGGGGAGGCCCAGAGGGGGGCGCACAGCCCACCAGGGCTGGTCCCCCTCCCACTTCAGCCCATGGGCCCCTCCGGGATAGGTGGCCCCACCCGGTGGACCCCCGGGACCCTTCCGGTGGTCCCGGTACAATACCGGTGACCCCCGAAACTTTCCCGGTGGCCGAAACTAGACTTCCTATATACAATTCTTCACCTCCGGACCATTCCGGAACTCCTCGTGACGTTCGGGATCTCATCCGGGACTCCGAACAACCTTCGGGTTACCGCATACTAATATCTCTACAACCCTAGCGTCACCGAACCTTAAGTGTGTAGACCCTACGGGTTCGGGAGACATGCGGACATGACCGAGACGACTCTCCGGTCAATAACCAACAGCGGGATCTGGATACCCATGTTGGCTCCCACATGTTCCACGATGATCTCATCGGATGAACCACGATGTCGAGGATTCAATCAATCCCGCATACAATTCCCTTTGTCAATCGGTACGTTACTTGCGCGAGATTCGATCGTTGGTATCCCAATACCTCGTTCAATCTCGTTACCGGCAAGTCACTTTACTCGTACCGTAATGCATGTTCCCGTGACCAACCACTTGGTCACTTTGAGCTCATTATGATGATGCATTACCGAGTGGGCCCAGAGATACCTCTCCGTCATACGGAGTGACAAATCCCAGTCTTGATCCGTGTCAACCCAACAGACACTTTCAGAGATACCTGTAGTATACCTTTATAGTCACCCAGTTACGTTGTGACGTTTGGTACACCCAAAGCACTCCTACAGCATCCAGGAGTTACACGATCTCATGGTCTAAGGAAATGATACTTGAGATTAGAAAAGCTCTAGCAAACGAACTACACGATCTTTGTGCTATGCTTAGGATTGGGTCTTGTCCATCACATCATTCTCCTAATGATGTGATCCCGTTATCAATGACATCCAATGTCCATAGTCAGGAAACCATGACTATCTGTTGATCAACGAGCTAGTCAACTAGAGGCTCACTAGGGACATGTTGTGGTCTATGTATTCACACATGTATTACGATTTCCGGATAACACAATTATAGCATGAACAATAGACAATTATCATGAACAAAGAAATATAATAATAACCATTTTATTATTGCCTCTAGGGCATATTTCCAACAGTCTCCCACTTGCACTAGAGTCAATAATCTAGTTACATTGTGATGAATCGAACACCCATAGAGTTCTGGTGTTGATCATGTTTTGCTCTAGGGAGAGGTTTAGTCAATGGATCTGCTACATTCAGGTCCGTATGTACTTTACAAATATCTATGTCTCCATTTTGAACATTTTCATGAATGGAGTTGAAGCGACGCTTGATATGCCTGGTCTTCCTGTGAAACCTGGGCTCCTTGGCAAGGGCAATAGCTCCAGTGTTGTCACAGAAGAGAGTCATTGGGCCGGACGCATTGGGAATCACCCCTAGGTCGGTAATGAACTCCTTCATCCAGATTGCTTCTTGTGCTGCCTCTGAGGCCGCCATGTACTCCGCTTCACATGTAGATCCCGCCACGACGCTTTGCTTGCAACTGCACCAGCTTACTGCCCCTCCATTCAAAATATACACGTATCCGGTTTGTGACTTAGAGTCATCCAGATCTGTGTCGAAGCTAGCATCGACATAACCCTTTACGACGAGCTCTTCGTCACCTCCATAAACGAGAAACATATCCTTAGTCCTCTTCAGGTACTTCAGGATATTCTTGACCGCTGTCCAGTGTTCCATGCGGGGATTACTTTGGTACCTTCCTACCAAACTTACGGCAAGGTTTACATCAGGTCTGGTACACAGCATGGCATACATAATAGACCCTATGGCCGAGGCATAGGGGATGACACTCATCTTTTCTCTATCTTCTGCCGTGGTCGGGCATTGAGCCGTGCTCAATTGCACACCTTGCAATACAGGCAAGAACCCCTTCTTGGACTGATCCATGTTGAACTTCTTCAATATCTTGTCAATGTACGTACTTTGTGAAAGACCAATGAGGCGTATTGATCTATCTCTATAGATCTTGATGCCTAATATAGAAGCAGCTTCTGCAAGGTCCTTCATTGAAAAACACTTGTTCAAATAGGCCTTTATACTTTCCAAGAATTCTATATCATTTCCCATCAATAGTATGTCATCCACATATAATAAGAGAAATGCTACAGAGCTCCCACTCACTTTCTTGTAAACACAGGCTTCTCCATAAGTCTGTGTAAACCCAAACGCTTTGATCATCTCATCAAATCGAATGTTCCAACTCCGAGATGCTTGCACCAGCCCATAGATGGAGCGCTGGAGCTTGCATACCTTGTTAGAATTCTTAGGATCGACAAAACCTTCTGGCTACATCATATACAATTCTTCCTTAAGAAAGCCATTAAGGAATGCGGTTTTGACGTCCATTTGCCATATCTCATAATCATAGAATGCGGCAATTGCTAACATGATTCAGACGGACTTCAGCTTCGCTACGGGTGAGAAAGTCTCATCGTAGTCAGCCCCTTGAACTTGTCGATAACCCTTAGCGACAAGTCGAGCCTTATAGATGGTCACATTACCATCCGCGTCTGTCTTCTTCTTAAAGATCCATTTATTTTCTATGGCTCGCCGATCATCGGGCAAGTCAGTCAAAGTCCATACTTCGTTTTCATACATGGATCCTATCTCGGATTGCATGGCTTCAAGCCATTTGTTGGAATCCGGGCCCGCCATCACTTCTTCATAGTTCGAAGGTTCACCGTTGTCTAACAACATGATTTCCATGACAGGGTTGCCGTACCACTCTGGTGCGGAACGTGTCCTTGTGGACCTACGAAGTTCAGCAGTAACTTGATCTGAAGCTTCATGATCATCATCATTAACTTCCTCCCTAGTCGGTGCAGGCACCACAGGAACATCTTCCCGCGCTGCGCTACTTTCCGGTTCGGAAGGGGTGACTATCACCTCATCAAGTTCCACTTTCCTCCCACTCACTTCTTTCGAGAGAAACTCTTTCTCCAGAAAGGACCCGTTCTTGGCAACAAAGATTTTGCCTTCGGATCTGAGGTAGAAGGTATACCCAATGGTTTCCTTAGGGTATCCTATGAAGACACATTTTTCCGACTTGGATTCGAGCTTTTCAGGTTGAAGTTTCTTGACATAAGCATCGCATCCCCAAACTTTTAGAAACGACAGCTTAGGTTTCTTCCCAAACCAGAATTCATACGGTGTCGTTTCAACGGATTTCGACGGAGCCCTATTTAAAGTGAATGCGGCAGTCTCTAAAGCATAACCCCAGAATGATAGCGGTAGATCGGTAAGAGACATCATAGATCGTACCATATCCAATAGAGTGCGATTACGATGTTCGGACACACCATTACGCTGTGGTGTTCCAGGCGGCGTGAGTTGTGAAACAATTCCACATTTCCTTAAGTGTGTGCCAAATTCGTGACTCAAATATTCCCCTCCACGATCTGATCGTAAGAACTTTATTTTCCTGTCACGTTGATTCTCAACCTCACTCTGAAATTCCTTGAACTTTTCAAAGGTCTCAGACTTGTGTTTCATTAAGTAGACATACCCATATCTACTCAAGTCATCAGTGAGAGTGACAACATAACGATAGCCTCCGCGAGCCTCAACACTCATTGCACCGCACACATCGGTATGTATGATTTCCAATAAGTTGGTTGCTCGCTCCATTGTTCCGGAGAACGGAATCTTGGTCATCTTACCCATGAGGCATGGTTCGCACGTGTCAAATGATTCGTAATCAAGAGACTCCAAAAGTCCATCTGCATGGAGCTTCTGCATGCGCTTGACACCAATGTGACCAAGGCGGCAGTGCCACAAGTATGTGGGACTATCGTTATCAACTTTACATCTTTTGGTATTCACACTATGAATATGTGTAACATCACGTTCGACATTCATTTAGAATAAACCATTGACCAGCGGGGCATGACCATAAAACATATCTCTCATATAAATAGAACAACCATTATTCTCGGATTTAAATGAGTAGCCATCTCGCATTAAACGAGATCCAGATACAATGTTCATACTCAAAGCTGGCACTAAATAACAATTATTGAGGTTTAAAACTAATCCTGTAGGTAAATGTAGAGGTAGCGTGCCGACGGCGATCACATCGACCTTGGAACCATTCCCGACGCGCATCGTCACCTCGTCCTTCGCTAGTCTTCGCTTATTCCGGACCTCCTATTTTGAGTTACAAATATGAGCAACCGCACAGGTATCAAATACACAGGAGCTACTACGAGTACTGGTAAGCTACACATCAATTACATGTATATCACATATACCTTTGGTGTTTCCGGCCTTCTTGTCCGCTAAGTATTTGGGGCAGTTCCACTTCCAGTGACCACTTCCCTTGCAATAAAAGCACTCAGTCTCAGGCTTGGGTCCATTCTTTGGCTTCTTCCCGGCAACTGGCTTACCGGGTGTGGCAACTCCCTTGCCGTCCTTCTTGAAGTTCTTCTTACCCTTGCCTTTCTTGAACTTAGTGGTTTTATTCACCATCAACACTTGATGTTCCTTTTTGATCTCCACCTCCGCTGATTTCAGCATTGAATATACCTCAGGAATGGTCTTTTCCATCCCCTGCATATTGAAGTTCATCACAAAGCTCTTGTAGCTCGGTGGAAGCGACTGAAGGATTCTGTCAATGACCGCGTCATCCGGGAGATTAACTCCCAGCTGTGTCAAGCGGTTGTGCAACCCAGACATTTTGAGTATGTGCTCACTGATAGAACTGTTTTGCTCCATCTTACAACTGAAGAACTTGTCGGAGACTTCATATCTCTCGACCCGGGCATGAGCTTGGAAAACCATTTTCAGCTATTCGAACATCTCATATGCTCCGTGTTGCTCAAAACGCTTTTGGAGCCCCGGTTCTAAGCTGTAAAGCATGCCGCACTGAACGAGGGAGTAATCATCAGCACGTGACTGCCAAGCGTTCATAACGTCTTGGTTCTCTGGGATGGGTGCGTCACCTAGCGGTGCTTCTAGGACATAATCTTTCTTGGCAGCTATGAGGATGATCCTCAGGTTCGGGACCCAGTCCGTATAGTTGCTGCCATTATCTTTCAGCTTGGTTATCTCTAGGAACGCGTTGAAGTTGAGGGCAACGTGGGCCATTTGATCTACAAGACATATTGTAAAGATTTTAGACTAAGTTCATGATAATTAAGTTCATCTAATCAAATTATTCAATGAACTCCCACTCAGATAGACATCCCTCTAGTCATCTAAGTGAAATATGATCTGAGTCAACTAGGCCGTGTCCGATCATCACGTGAGACGGACTAGTCAACATCGGTGAACATCGTCATGTTGATTGTATCTTCTATACGACTCATGCTCGACCTTTCGGTCTTCCGTGTTCCGAGGCCATGTCTGTACATGCTAGGCTCGTCAAGTCAACCTAAGTGTATCGCGTGTGTAAATCTGGCTTACACCCATTGTATTCGAACGTTAGAATCTATCACACCCGATCATCACGTGGTGCTTCGAAACAACGAACCTTCGCAATGGTGCACAGTTAGGGGGACACTTTCTTGAAATTATCATAAGGGATCATCTTACTTACTACCGTCGTACTAAGCAAATAAGATGCAAAACATGATAAACATCGCATGTAATCAAATAGTGACATGATATGGCCAATATCATTTTGCTCCTTTGATCTCCATCTTCGGGGCGCCATGATCATCTTCGTCACCGGCATGACACCATGATCTCCGTCATCATGATCTCCATCATCGTTCTTCATGAAGTTGTCACGCCAAAGATTACTTCTACTTGTATGGCTAACGTGTTTAGCAATAAAGTAAAGTAATTTACATGGCGTTATTCAATGACACGCAAGTCATACAAAAAATAAAGACAACTCCTATGGCTCCTGCCGGTTGTCATACTGATCGACATGCAAGTCGTGATTCCTATTACAAGAACATGATCAATCTCATACATCACATATATTTCATTCATCACATCCTTTTGGCCATATCACATCACAAGGCATATGCTGCAAAAACAAGTTAGATGTCCTCTAATTGTTGTTGCATGTTTTTACGTGGCTGCTATAGGTTTCTTAGCAAGAACGTTTCTTACCTATGCCAAAACCACAACGTGATATGCCAATTTCTATTTACCCTTCATAAGGACCCTTTTCATCGAATCCGTTCCGACTAAAGTGGGAGAGACAGACACCCGCTAGCCACCTTATGCAACTAGTGCATGTTAGTCGGTGGAACCCGTCTCACGTAAGCGTACGTGTAAGGTCGGTCCGGGCCGCTTCACCCCACGATGCCGTCGAAACAAGATAAGACTAGTAGTGGCAAGAAAATTGACAACATCTACGCCCACAACAAGTTTGTGTTCTACTCGTGCATAGAAACTACGCATAGACCTAGCTCATGATGCCACTGTTGGGGATCGTAGCAAAAATTTAAAATTTTCTACGCATCACCAAGATCAATCTATCGAGTCATCTAGCAACAAGAGACAGGAGTGCATCTACATACCCTTGTAGATCACGAGCGGAAGCGTTCAAGTGAACGGGGTTGATGGAGTCGTACTCGTCGTGATCCAAATCACCGATGACCGAGCGCCAAACGGACGGCACCTCCGCGTTCAACACACGTACGGTTGGGGAAGACGTCTCCTCCTTCTTGATCCAGCAAGGGGAAGGAGAGGTTGATGGAGATCCAGCAGCACGACGGCGTGGTGGTGGAAGTAGCGGGGATCTCGGCAGGGCTTCGCCAAGCTCAGCGAGAGATAGAGGTGTCACGGGAGGGAGAGGGAGGCGCCAGGGGCTCTGGTGCAGCTGCCCTCCCTCCCCCTCCTATATATAGGCCTCCTGGGGGGGCGCCGGCCCTAGGAGATCTGATCTCCAAGGGGGCGGCGGCCAAGGGGTGGCTTCCCCCCCAAGCCAAGTGGGGGGCGCCCCCACCCCTAGGGTTTCCAACCCTAGGCGCAGGGGAGGCCCAAAGGGGGGTGCACGAGCCCACCAGGGGCTGGTTCCCCTCCCACTTCAGCCCGTGGGGCCCTCCGGGATAGGTGGCCCCACCCGGTGGACCCCCGGGACCCTTCCGGTGGTCCCGGTACAATACCGGTGACCCCCGAAACTTTCCCGGTGGCCGAAACTGGACTTCCTATATACAATTCTTCACCTCCGGACCATTCCAGAACTCCTCGTGACGTCCGGGATCTCATCCGGGACTCCGAACAACCTTCGGGTTACCGCATACTAATATCTCTACAACCCTAGCTTCACCGAACCTTAAGTGTGTAGACCCTACGGGTTCGGGAGACATGCGAACATGACCGAGACGACAATCCGGTCAATAACCAACAGCAGGATCTAGATACCCATGTTGGCTCCCACATGTTCCACGATGATCTCATCGGATGAACTACGATGTCGAGGATTCAATCAATCCCGCATACAATTCCCTTTGTCAATCGGTACGTTACTTGCCCGAGATTCGATCGTCGGTATCCCAATACCTCGTTCAATCTCGTTACCGGCAAGTCACTTTACTCGTACCGTAATGCATGATCCCGTGACCAACCACTTGGTCACTTTGAGGTCATTATGGTGATGCATTACCGAGTGGGCCCAAAGATACCTCTCCGTCATACGGAGTGACAAATCCCAGTCTCGATCCGTGTCAACCCAACAGACACTTTGAGAGATACCTGTAGTGTACCTTTATAGTCACCCAGTTACGTTGTGACATTTGGTACACCCAAAGCACTCCTACGGCATCCGGGAGTTACACGATCTCATGGTCTAAGGAAATGATACTTGACATTGGAAAAGCTCTAGCAAACGAACTACACGATCTTTGTGCTATGCTTAGGATTGGGTCTTGTCCATCACATCATTCTCCTAATGATGTGATCCCGTTATCAATGACATCCAATGTCCATAGTCAGGAAACCATGACTATCTGTTGATCAACGAGCTAGTCAACTAGAGGCTCACTAGGGACATGTTGTGGTCTATGTATTCACACATGTATTACGATTTCCGGATAACACAATTATAGCATGAACAATGGACAATTATCATGAACAAAGAAATATAATAATAACCATTTTATTATTGCCCCTAGGGCATATTTCCAACACTCGCGCCGGTGGTGGCGCCGACGATCCCACAGCTTGGCGACATGACCACGCCAATTGTGGTAGAAGACTACATCCCAATGCCTCCACCGCCTCGCCGCTCTTGGCGCATCAGGCTGAGGAAGGAGAAGGATAAGAACAATGAGAACTGAACTATGTCAGGTATGTTTGATCTCCAAAATGATCTATATATACTTAGCTTTGCTTCCTCCGATATGCTTATTTACCTATGTTAGCTCTAATATGCTTAGTTACCAATGTTAGTTCTAATATGCTAAGTTATCCCTACTATGCATAGTTTACTATAGGTTAGCTCCAAAATTACTTATGTTAGCACAAAATGACCAAGTTTACATAATATGCTTATAGTCTTCTTCTTCTTCTTCTCCCAAATGACATAAGTTAGCTCTAAGTTAGCTCTAATATGCTTACTTTCCTATAGGTTAGCTCCAAAATTACTTATGTTAGCACAAAATGACCAAGGTTACATAATAAGCTTATAGTCTTCTTCTTTCTTCTTCTTCTTCTACTTCTTCCTCTTCTCCAAAATGACATAAGTTAGCTCTAAGTTAGCTCTAATATGCTTAGTTCACTTAAAGATGGCATAATTAGCTAGGTTGGCTTCAATTTACATAAGTTAGCTCTAATATGCTAAGTTATCTCTACTATGCTTAGTTTCCTATAGGTTAGCTCCAAAATTACTTATGTTAGCACAAAATGACCAAGTTTACATAATAAGCTTATAGTCTTCTTCTTCTTCTCCAAAATGACATAAGTTAGCTATAAGTTAGCACTAATATGCTTAGTTCACTCAAAGATGGCATAATTAGCTAGGTTGGCTCCATTTTACCTAAGTTGGCTCTAATATGCTAAGTTATCTCTACTATGCTTAGTTTCCTATAGGTTAGCTCCAAAATTACTTATCTTAGCACAAAATGACCAGGTTTACACAATAAGCTTATAATCTTCTTCTTCTTCTCCAAAATGACATAAGTTAGCTATAAGTTAGCTCTAATATGCTTAGTTCACTCAAAGATGGCATAATTAGCTAGGTTGGCTCCATTTTACCTAAGTTGGCTATAATATGCTAAGTTATCTCTAATATGCTTAGTTTCCTATAGGTTAACTCCAAAATTACTTATGTTAGCACAAAATGACCAAGTTTACATAATAAGCTTAATTATAGTCTTCTTCTTCTTCGTGTTCTTCTTCTTCTTCTTCTTCTTCTTCTTATTCTTCTAGTATTCTTCTAGTCTTCTTCTTCTTCTTCTTCTTGATTTTCTTCTAGGTTAGCTCCATTTTACTTCAGTATGCTTACTTCTTATAGTCTTCTTCTTCTTCTTCTTCTTCTTCATTTTCTTCTTATTTTTCTAACATCTTGTTTATCATTTTACAGATTTGATTTAATTCACGGAAGCTTGCATGGATGGAGTGCTTCTTTTCCATTTGTGCTTTTATTTTGTATCAATGAACTTGCATGGTTGGAACTTATTATATGGATGCATGGATAACGGTGTTGGATGAACAATGTGAAACTTTTGTAATATGTAAGGATGGAACTATATATGTGTTGGTTATGTATGTATATATGATGAAACATGTGTGTTGGATAAACTTGTTGTGTATATATGTGAATTGCTGTGTATATATATGTATATCTGTGAATTGCTCTCAAATTGAATGAATTGAATTAAAAACAGGGCTGTAGAGGCTCTTTGCCGTCAGCTTGCTGACGGCAAACAAGCCACGTGGCAGCTACCTGTGCTTCCTGGGACTGGCATGTTTGAGCACTTTGCCGTCTGCCAGCGGACGGCAAAGGCATTAGCCTCTTTGTCGTCCGCTGGCTGACGGCAAAGCATGCCGTTAACCCCTAACGGCTCTCACCCCACCTCACTGCCATCCACGATCTTTGCCGTCTGCTGGCGACCAACGGCGGACGGCACAATCCTTTGTCATCCGTTTCTATGAAGCGGACGACAAAGAAGGCCTTTGCTGGCATGTTTCATCCGGACATTTTGCCGTCCGTGAACCATGCCTTTGCCGTCCCATGGCAGACGGCAAAGAAGCTGATTCTAGTAGTGTATCACATAATGAACCAGGTATGAAAGCAAGTACAGTGATACAGGACAACAGGTACTAACAAGAGCAAAGCAGCGGGCAACATATTTGCGATATCATGTCGTTCTTTTAGAACCGGAATTCTTCTTCAAGCTGATATCCTGCAAATAAGATCCGTAAGGCACATGCGAAAAATTAGAAGTTCAAATTGTCATGTGATATCATAGACAGTACCTCATCCTGGGAACGAGACCAGTGCATAATAAGGTTTTTCCATTCAATGTCTCCTAAATTTAGCACAGGAGATTTCACCGAGAATTCGTTTATAGACATACCATGTAACATCCCAAAATTCTAAATTTTGGAATGTTATATAAATAGATAGATTTGATTGATTGTTTGATTGTGGTGTGGTTGCTTGCGTGAATTGAGTGAATTTCGAAACTTTTTGAAGTTAAATGAGAGGGAATAAAAGGACTTTCCCAAACTTTCATTTTTGCTTTTATGATCTCTGTGAATTCAAATTCTTTTCAAATACAAAACCCTAGAGAGAAGATGACATGACTACTTCCATTTAAATAAATGAAAAGGGTTTTTGAAAATATTTGAATTCGTTTGGAAATATTTTCCAACTCAGAAACTTTAAGCAACTCAATGATTTTCATGAGAGAAGATAAAATGACTTATTCAAAACATATGAAATATGAGTTGGAAGTTTATAAAGGATTGAATTCAAAGTCCTTTTGAAATTATTTTCAATTTGGAGTTATTTGGGTTTTATTCAAATTATTTTTCTCCAAAATAAAAATATATGGAAATTAGGGTAAAATGATTCCCTACATCATAAAATTGGAGATAAATAAATTTGAATTAATTTTGGTATTTTTAAAATGATTTTATTGAGTTTTTATTGCACCAGCAGCACTGTTTGATATATTTAAATTTTTTTGGATTTTATTTGATGCTAGAAAAATGTTCACGCTGTATGCAATCTTTTTCTGAAAATTTTGATATATTATATGCCTATATAATATATTTATTTATTTTGTTTTCTTTATTTTTTTGTTTTGCAGGAAAAATGTTTATTTAAAAACAATCTTTCCGCCGACTGGGCCAGCCCCAGGCCCCGCCGACCGCGCTGGCCCACCGCTGCGTCGTCCCCGACCGGACGACGGAGTCCGCCTCCCGCACGACTCCGCCGCCGCCGCCGTCTTCGCCCCGGCCTCATCTAGCCCCTTGCCCACGCCACCGCCCCTCCCCTAGCCTTTATAAGGCGACCCCGACCCCGGCCCCCTCTTTTCTCCTCCTCCCGAGCCGCACCGCCGCCCTCGCATCCGAGCCGCCACCGCCGCAGACCACCGCCGCCGCCGCCCACGCCCAATCCGAGCCGCCGCTGCCGCGTTGGTTCGCCGCCGCCGCGTGCTGCTGCCGCTGTTACCGCCGCCGCCGCCGCACGCGCGCCGCCTCGCCACGCCTCGCCCCCGCCGGCGACGCCCGTCGCCGGACTCACCGGAGCCGCCGCCTGCCGCCCGCTGTTCGCCGTCCCGCCGGCGGTTTTCTCCGCCTAAACCACCAAGCCGGCCGAACTGGTATAACCCCGATCCTTTTTTCTAGTTTTCGGTTTTTCTTTTTAGTCCGGTTTAGTTTTTTTAGTTAGATCTATTCAATGAACGTTCTCTGTTTAGAACTAGTTAACGAGCATTCGCTTTTTAGGTTTTTCCTTTTCTGTTATATTTTTTCGTCAGGGACCTATCTGCGATGAAAGTTTTTATAGATTAGTCCTTAGTCTTCAAACGACCACATCTTTTTACCTGTTTATCCAAATCCAACGAAACCAATGCCCACTTCTTTGTTATGATCTCCTCTTTCCAGTAAAACAACTTAAACATGTTTTTTGAAAGTTTTAAAATTTGATTTCAAACAGATTTGTATTTGAACTTCTTTTGTTCATAACATGAGTTTTATAACTCCGTTTGAGTTGATTCTTTTTGCAAATTAAAGCTCTTGACCTAAACTTTCTGATAAGGCCAAATTCACCCAATTTTGGTACTGTTAGAAATTGTTTTATGTTGCAAAAGTTATTTGCTTGCTTTTGATGTTTTCCAAATAGTCATTTTCGTTCTTTCTGATCTTTTGAGTGATTGCTTATGTGTGGTTACCATTGCTTGCTTACGATAGATTTCTTGGAGTGTGACGAGTAGAACTATGAAGAGTTTTGAGTGCGAATCATCTTCATCAACAATGCAGGCAAGTTCACACTTTGATCATATCCCTTCAAACATTGCATGAGTAGGATTGATAACATGTGGGTATTAGGAAGTAGTTGATGAGGTAGGAACCTATTGCCCTGCGTTCAAACCTTAGGAGTTACTATTACGTTATGCTTATACTGCTATGCTATGCTCGTAGACGTGGATTGGGTTTGAGAGTATTCATGACAGATGTGAGATTGTTAATTAATGGTTAAACTGAAGGTGGCAACTTGAATACACATCTGGGTGGATTGAGGCACCTGGGGAATTCCAGTGATTGTCTGTATTTTTTGGCAATCCCGGGGTACCGTGTGATTCTCCTATGGACTGCCACCCAGGCTCAAAGGGATCATGCGATTATTCATACTAGAAACTTCCGTGTGCAGCCACAAGATATTATGGTCTCTAGCATAGTTGATTAAGTCGTGTGAACTCTTATAGTGGTAGACTAGCAGATGTAGGGGATGTAGGTGGTACGTTCTACCCATCGTAAGGTGCTAACGCTTCTGAAAGACAATGTCTCAGTCATCCGTTTCTCAAAATCATGTAGTGCGAGAAATCAAACGGAGGAGATCGAGTCTTGTGGGGAAAAGTGCGCAAACCTCTGCAGAGTGTACAAACTAATCATGGTTAGCCGTGTCCCTGGTTATGGACAATCTTGAGTATCCGGTTCTTGGATTATCCTGTTGATCTCATCACGTTACTTAAATAATTTGTTGGGTTGTTAATGATTACTTTTAATTGGGACTGAGAGGGGGTTTACCTTCTCAATATTTTTCAACAAACTTTGTAGTTAAATAAAATATATTCCTTTGTTGTAGGGAAAAATTGGCTTTTCGCAAAAACATGTTAACCATAGAGCTTTTCCACCAGCCAAATATGCATATAGTGATAGTTATAATTCATCATTATCCTATGGTGTGAATTTGCCAGTACATTCAATGTACGGACCCTTTGTGGCTGCAATGTCTCCTGTTGCAGGAATCTTACGACGAGTAAGTGATACGTTAGGGTTACGCTTTCTACACTCAACCTTGCCGTTGGTGTTGATGGGAATCCACAACCTCGTTACTTCCACTACTAGGAAAAGGCCTACTAGTGGCGCACCAGTTTTGCCTACTAATGGCGCACTACTGGTGCGCCACTAGTACCACGCCACTAGTATTAAATACTAATGGCGCACCACTGGTGCGCCATTAGTATCTGGTATACTAATGGCGCATCGCGCCGTCCGCCATTAGTATAGACCAACATGCGCCATTAGTGTGCCTCCCAGGGGGCGATATTTACACATGTGCTTTGCCATACTAATGGCGCACTGTGGGGTGATGCGCCATTGCTATTTTTGAATTTTGAATTTGGATCTGGATCGCGATTTTTTTGCCGATTTTTTTCTCGTGTTTTTGCATGATATTTTTTTTTTCAAATTTTGTTCTTGTTTTGGGATCTTGTACGTTCTTTTGCCGTGTTCTTTTGCCGGAGAGGAGTTCGCCGGAGAGGAGGGCCGAGGTCACCGGAGAGGAGGAGGAAGAGGTCACCGGAGAGGCGCTCTCCTACATCGCCGGAGAGGAGGAGGAGGTCACCGGAGAGGAGTTCACTGGAGCATCGGAGAGGAGGAAGGAGAAACCATGAGGGGAGGGGAGGAGAGGAGAGGAGGAGCTCACCGGAGAGGAGGGAGGAGGAGATCACCGGAGAGAACAGAGGAGGAGATCACCAGAGAGGAGGGAGGAGGAGATCACCGGAAAGGAGGGAGGAGAAACCGTGAGGGGAGGGGAGGAGAGGAGGGAGGAGGAGGTCGCCGGAGAGGAGGAGGAGGAGGTCGCCGGAGAGGAGGAGGAGGAGGTCGCCGGAGAGGAGGAGGAGGAGGTCGCCGGAGAGGAGGAGGAGGAGGTCGCCGGAGAGGAGGAGGAGGAGGTCGCCGGAGAGGAGGAGGGGGGTATGGTGGAGGAGAGAAGGGGAGATGGAGTGGAGGAGAGGAGGAGATGGAGTGGAGGAGAGGTGGAGTGGAGTGGAGGAGAACAATGAAGAGTTAAGGAGGAGAGGACCCCGCCCGGCCATATATACGGCATAGTAATGGCGCATCGTGGGCAGGTGCGCCATTACTAACTTTTTTTAGTTTTTTGATTTATTTTGAATTTTGAAGGTGGGAAGATAGTAATGGCGCACCGTGGGCAGGTGCGCCATTACTAACTTTATTTTTTTTATTTTTTTTGATATAGTTTGAATTTTGAAGGCGGGAAGATAGTAATGGTGCACCATGGGCAGGTGCTTCATTACCGAGTTTGTTTTTTTTGAATTTTTTTGCCTCTTCGGATCTTAAAAGCCCCGTAACTTTTTTCTGTTAGGTTTTTGAGGATTCTGAAAATGTTTAACGGGGTTCCCCCGGTAAAATTCGGATGTATCTTTTCGAGTAGATGATTTTTCATATAAAAAACTTTTTAATCCGAGTTCGTATGCAAAAGTTATGCCCATTTTACAAATTCCAGAGAAATTTTGCAAATAAAGTGGAAATTCATATTTGTAAATTTTCCCAACAAGTAGACCACATATCACATGGGAAACTTATTTTCTTTTATTTTTTTGACATTTGCATCATTTTCTTTTATTTTTTCTAAAACTGAAAAGGTGGTCCACAGGGGGGTGCATTCGGTGGAATTTTTGGGGCAAGTTACTAATGGCGCACCGTGGGAGTGGTGCGCCATTACTAGTTCAACTAGTAATGGTGCACCACACACACGGTGCGCCATTAGTAGTTTTGAAAAAAATTTAAAAAAAATTTGAAAAAAAATTACTAGTGGCGCACCGTGGATGTGGTGCGCCATTACTAGTTTAACTAGTAATGGCGCACTATCCCCTGGTGCGCCATTACTAGTTTTGAAAAAAAAATAAAAAAAATTGTTACTAGTGGCGCACCGTGGATGTGGTGCGCCATTAGTATTTGGAAACTAATGGCGCACCAACACATGGTGCGCCACTGCTATATAGTAGTGGCGCACCACATGTCTAGTGCGCCATTAGTGTCCATATCATCTATAGCCCTTTTCCTAGTAGTGTTCCTATTTGGATTGAGGTAATAGTTTCTACGTTACTTTATACATGTGATTTACCTCTACTATAAATCCTCGAGTACTGTGTGTGTCAGCATACCGATCTAGGGATGACACTTAAGCACAGAGACTTGACCGTCTGAGGTCGGGTCGCCTCATACCATCAAAGTGTGATTTCCTTTGGTAACACCGAGATTGTTGCAATGCTTCCTTGAAAAGCACAAGCAAGCTTTGCTCGTCATGACTATCCAGATTGAACCTCGCCTACTTACAACAATGTAATGTAAATCATTGATGTGTTCAATCAACAGAAGACAGGAAAATAATCACCATGAATAATAGCAGTTACACGTAAGCGGGACAGGAAGATGTGAAAATGGTGTTTGTCTTCAGTATAATCTTCCCATGATGGGAATATATGCACGTAGTCCCTAACAACATTGAAAGAATATTTTTTTAAACTAGGAATAACTGGAATCGGGTTCTAATCTGCAGGAATTGGTCGTCTCTGCAGTTGGGATAGGTCTTCGGCCGGTGGAGTTGCTGTACTTTTTGCTAGATTGGGATTTTCTATGGTATGGCTGGTGCTATGGCAACTGAAATCGGCATACCTTTTGCTCGAGTGTAGGTCCTGTGTGGTGGGGCTAGTGGTGTGGCCAGTGGAGTATGGGTACAGTCTGCCGAAGTCGGTCCTACGTTTTATGTCACTGGTTGTATAGCCAATATAAGTGGGGTGCTATCTGATTTCTCCGGCACCCATGTTTTCCAAGGACTTTGCTAGTGCTCCTTCAGGTTCGGCAATCACCCTCTTCCTTTTTGATGTCTGATGCACAAGAACAAAATTTGAGTGGAAAAACATGGCATGATGAAAGATGGAATATGTATTGATAATGGATGGGCATGGCATCTTGACATATATGATGAGTAAACTAAGCATATGGCGGTGCAAAAAAGTAGAAGAAATGGAAGACAACATATGCAAGATACGCGCAATCAATAAAACCTTGCCAAATTAGAACAGGCACCTTGATGGGTGAACAGGATAGGCCATCTACCTTTGACTCCCCGAGGTTAGAATAGTCATTAGGATCATATTCTGAACAAGAATCTACAAGTGGGGAGCGTACGAGTCTCATTGCATCCAGAATGGCACTCAATGCCTTGGTGCCAAAATTTTAAGTCGTTGCAGTGTTCCACAATATTCTTCTGATGCGCGGATTCTGATATTCACTGTAATTACGTATAATATCTGAGAACCATGAAAACATAAATAGTAGTGGATTATCTTTGTAATGCAGAGGATATTCTAATATAGGGGCGCCCCTGTAAACCCTTGTGTGCTATCACTGGATACTGATGAGAGAGCTCATGTGTGCTGTAATATGGTGCGTGCATTAATATAATCTGGCACAAGTACACAAAAAATAGGTTCCAGAAGTAAGGATAGTTGGCAGATGATAGGTTCATAATATACTGTATAGAGAGTTTATTGTCAAACCATGATAAATAGAGCACACAACAACTAGGCAGATCGTAACGTACATAAAAGGGGTACACCATAACCACGATATATAAATCGAGAAAGTGGAACTGGATGGAAAATACGGTGTTGTATTGCCGCTAATAATTGAAAGCCCATCGATCACGTACAGGCCAGCTCTATCAGCTGTTGACTGCAGATGTCCCTGCTCCACTTCCGGACAAAGAACATACTATACGTACTAAACACATAATAACAAAAGAGGAACATGTTAAAGAATCTAAGAGGAAGCATATTCTTGAGGTTCCGCTTCATTGCATACAATGTTGGTTGCCCACTCATGATGAATCACAACGCCCAAAGAAATGCAATTCCATGCTGTCTCTCTATATGTGGCCACATGCATTTGTAAAATAAAGTGGGAGCATTACCTCACCAATTAAATGTGTGCCTGTTAACTAATATCAGTATCATATCACAATTCGTATTTGAAGAAGAAAGCTTTGGACTTATGATTGGTGTGTTGTTTAGCTTCAAGAGTGGACTACTGCTAGCTAGTGCGACACATAGCAGCTACACAGATCATAGTGTAGATATAACGAGAAAACTGTAAGCATCAGGAGTAAAATCAACAAAGTGGAACTTGCTGGAATATATGTGCTAGTATTGCCAGTACGGCTAGAAAGGCTTCGGATACCAGCTCTCTTCAACCGAAGGTGCGGTACTGTTAATATCAGTGTAACTCTCAAAGGCGACACAGCTCCCCGCATTTCCATGCAAATCTCATAGGATTCAAGTGGGCAGTCCACTACAAATCCTATTCCTATGTTTACAACATCCTACGAATCAAAGAGGCCCGAAGAGTTCAAAGTGTCCATCACAACCGACCGTATAGACCTCTACACTGCAAATGTCCCTGCTCATCTTCACTACAAGGAACATACTGTACTACTATCATACTCCCTCCGTTCCGAAATATAAGTCTTTGTAGAGATTTCCACTATGGATCACATACAGATGTATACGTATACATTTTAGGGTGTAGATTCACTCATTTTCCTCCATTTGTAGTCCATGGTGGAATCTATACAAAGACTTGTATTTAGCAACAGAGAGACTACTTATTAAAGAAGAACGAAAGAGGAACATGCCAAACAAGAGCAAGCAGATTTTGGATAATAAAATGTTCGTTGCGCAGTGCCCACACATGATGAACCAGAGCGCATTAAGAATGCAACTCCCTGTTGTCTCTCTATATGTGGTGCACGTGCTTTTCGAAAGTAAAGTAGGAACATTAGCTGACCAATTAAATGTTATCTGTTTTAGTAATATCAGCATCATATCAGATTCGTATTTGAGAAACAAGTTTGGAATTATGATTCACACGTTGTTTAGCTTGATGGATTTAGGAGCAGTGCTAAGAAGGTACGATGATGGTACGGATTATAAAGGCATGTCTGCGTGCAAGTCGCGTGACTTTTGTCATTTGGGTCAGTCGACCATTTGAGGCGGTTGGATGAAGATCCTACGTCTCCTAACCCTTATTCTTCCTCGTCTCTGATTCTTCCCATACAGAACACCGCACGGGCCGCCGGCCGAACCACCGGCCCCGACCCCCGCCCTCCCCTGAACAGCCCCACACCGCCTGTGTTCCTCCGCCACCCCCACCCCCACCCCCGCCCCCACCCGCGTCAAGTATTC
>NC_057796.1:430844446-430860683 GCF_018294505.1 Triticum aestivum | reverse complement strand
TTCGGCGAGGCCCCACCACCGCCCCCACAACCACCGTCCCCACAAGAGCCCCTTCCTTCGCACCGGCGAACTCCGGCAAGCTCTGAAAAATCGACTAACCCAATTTTGAAATTTAGTCTACTGTCATTTAAATAGTGTGGAATATAAAAGGGGAAAACCATAAGCATTGCGAGTATAGTGTTGAGCGTGCCATGGCGGATCATGAAGGTGCAAACCATACAAAGGCAACTTCGCAACCAATGTTTGCTTAAAACTAGCAAGTAAGTGATGGACAAGAAATCAGAGTAAAGCAGTGGCGATCTAGTTTCTTGCTGCGATAAATAAGTTCAGCAAATACGAAAGAGTACCGCCTCTGGTGCGGCGCCGTGTATGCATCTGCTGAGAATTTGACGGTGCTGCGGTAGTGATGGCTATCGATGGTGTGGAAGCATATCTAGGAGGGTAGACGGTGGCGGTGGGGCGCGGTGGACGAGGCGGCCGTAGGAGCGGTGCCGGCAAGGTGGACGACGGCGGGGATGAAGTGAGAGGATGGGATGCAAGGATCCCGGTCCGAAGCCGTGGATGAGAGAGGTCGATCTCTTGTAATGGACGACAGTGTCGGGGTATCAGCTCCGGCATGGTGGAGGAGGATGGTGGTTGATGGGCTGGCGGACGGAGGAGGCTGGGGTGGAGAGGTTGTTTTGGCGCCCACGGATTACAAATGGGGAAATGGAGGGAGAGAGGAAGGGGGAACCATGTCTTCAGGGTGCGCTTGTCCCAAATGCGAGGAAATTTACAAACTTAGCCCTCGTTTAAAATTTCCTACATCACAGCAATATTAGTGTCGGGGGTTGGGTGCGACATATGCCAATGGATGGCTTATCATGGTGGGAGCGAGTAGAACGTCGCCGGTGCCTGGAAGCGGGATGAGGGGTAGACACGAACGCCGGCGCACTTTACCCAGGTTCGGGGCTCTCCTAGGAGATAACAACCCTAGTCCTGCTCTGCGGGGTCTCCGCATGATCACTAAGGAACTAGTGAGTACAATGGTGCTCCTCGAGCTGTATGCTAGAGGTAGAAGAAGGCAAGGCTTTCTCTCCTACCCCCCTAGGTGTGAGTCTAATTCTAACAGGTTGGAACCCTTTGCATGGGTGCCCTGGGGGTTTTATATAGGCCTACCTCCCAGGGGTACAATGGTAATCTGGCTGGGTGTAGGACCCGACTGTCAGTCTCTCTGGTCGCCGGCTTCTCCGACGGCTGCTGGGGCCCGCCGCCCGGTGGGCCCCGCCGACTGGTCTGGTACGGAGCCGACAGGCCGCCTCCGCCACTCGCGGGTCTTGCCGGCTGCTGATTACTGTAGCCGCAACGCTAATGATGCACGCTTGGTTAGGGGGCGTGGCTACAGCCCCGCCGCTTGGTGGGAGATCACTGTAGCCACTTCGTGTCTCATCTGGTTAATGGTGCGTGGGCCCGGAGGAAGGAACGGGCCGACTGCTAAAAGCCGGCCTCCCTCGGGTCCGATTGGTCAGGCCTCCGCCGTCTTTCGGGATCTCGCTGCCTAGTAGGGCCCGCCGTCTTCAGGCCGTACCTACAGGCGGTCGTGGGAGCAGGGCTCCGCCTGACAGGAGTGATGCCAGGGGCGGAGTGGCAACAGTGCCGCGCCGGGCGGAGATCTCCGCCTCTACAGGGCACTATGGCCACGCCCGGCCCCGAGGGAGGAACAGGCCGCCTGCTAGAAGCCGGCCTCCCTTAGGTCCGGTTGGTCTGGCTTCCGCCGTCTTCCGGGCTCTCGCTGCATAGTAGGGCCCGCCGCCCGCAGGCCGTACCGACAGGCTGTCGTGGGAACAGGGCCTTGCCTGCCAGTTGTGATGTCAGGGGTGGAGTGGCAACAGTGCCGCGCCGGGCGGAGATCTCCGCCTGTACGGAGCACTGAGGCCACGCCCGGCCCTGGATATTGGGGTGATGGGCTACACTGTAGCCTTGCACCGTCTTGTCTTCTTAATGGGGGCGCAGACTTTGAGGGCACCGGGGGCCGACTGCTAGGAGGCGGCCTTTCTAGAGGCCGCCTGCTAGGAGTCGGCCCGTCTTGGAGCCGCCTTCCTGAGCATGGCCATCTTCTGGCAGTCGGCCGTTCAGCCAGTCGGCCACCAGAAGGCGGCGCTTCATCTTGACGTCTTGAGGGGCGCAGCCGGTCCTGATGTTTTGAAAGGTTCGGGAACTCGGGTTAGGCTACCCGTGGCCCATTACTCCGACAGTAGTCCCCGAAGCTGGTGTGGTGCCGTGGCCAAGGGGCCGAGGAGCCTCAACAGTTTCTTTCCCGGGTGCTCTGGACGGAAGCTTCATCCGACTCCTAGCAAGCCGACTAGTAGGATACGGCCACGTCCAGTCGGATTTGTCTGAAACATTGAACGCAATGGCGGGAACTAGGTGGCGTGTTAGCTAAGCTTCTAGCACCGCTGCCCGCCCTGGGCGTTCCACGTGGTGTCAGCTAGCCGGGGCAGCCTGCCAGACCACGCGCGCGATGGGACGCGACTGCAGGTTGGGCCCGCCACCACCGGGCCTCGGCACGCGAGCGGATCCGCTACGGCCGAGGCGGGCGATTGAGTTTCCCCGCGGAGTTACTGCACGCAGTAACTCGCACGATAAAGGTGGGAACATGGGGTCGTGGGCACAGTTAATCCCACGATCCCACGCCCGCCCCCTCGGCTTCATAGCCCGTAGACTATAAGCAGGGGGAGGAGCGGGAGCGGCGGAGCACGCGCGGCCCTCCACCCCGTTCTTGCCTCCTTCTCCTTCCTCTTGTCGCAGCACCCCCGAGCCACGCCGGAGCGTTGCCGATGTTCGCTCCGTTGAGCTCGGCCGCCCCGAACCCTCTTGGCCCTGCTCCATTCTGAGCCCCCCCCGCCGCCGCGCCATTCTCTTCGTCGAGTTCTCCATGGCGCGTGAGCGGGGAGGGGACTAGGACGGGTCGAATGTCAATGAGGACCACATCACGTTCCTCCGCGAGACAAGGGGTCTTCCTGGCGCGGGCTACGTGAAGGCGCGCGTGCCACCGGCGGGGGAGATCTCGCCGGCGCCGGGGGAGGGCGAGCGGGTCGTCTTCCGCTCGCACTTCATCCGCGGCTTCGGCCTGCCGGTGAGCGGCTTCCTCCACTCGTTCCTCGAGTTTTAGCACCTGCAGCCTCATCACATCACGCCCAACACCGTGATGCTCCTGGCCGCATTCGTCACGATGTGCGAAGGCTATCTCGGCATCCACCCCACCATCGAGTTGTGGGGAGCGTTCTTCTACACCAAGCTCAGTGTGGTGCCTTCGTCGCGGTGCACCGGCCATCGCCGAAGAATGCCTTCCCTACCATCAAGCTGCCCCAATCGATCAAGATGTGGCAGCAATCTTACTTCTATGTGGAGAACGTGGACCCGGCCGTCAACTTCATCAACCTGCCGGCTTATGAAGCCGGTCCGCCAGCTGAGCGTCGGGCAAGTTGGGGCTACAAGCCGAAGCCGGTATCAGTAGACGGCGCTGCCGCCATCCAATGACTCCGGGAGCTGACCGACGCCGAAGGCCTCAAGGTGTCCGACTTGTTGGTTGCCTTCGTCGTGCGCCGGGTTCTCCCCCTCCAAGGCCCGCCTCACTTGATCAGCCGGATGAGCGGGCATCGCGACCCGTGCCGACTGAGTACCAAGGAGATGTCGGCTGCCAAGGTTGTTAACTTGGTGAACGAGATCTCCGGCCTCAAGCTGGAGGGGTCTTGGCGCTTCGGCAAGCGGCCATACTCCCGCGCCGACCCACCGCCTGCGGTCAGTTTTTCAATTCTTTCTTTTTGGTACTCGTCTTAGTCGTGATCTTGGTCTTGATCAGCCGGCCTCTCACCATTTGAAACAGATCTACATGTCGGAAGCGACGACCGCCATCGTAGGGGCGGGTGGCGACTACGAACCGGACCGGGCGGTGAGCGACGTGGACGACCCCGACTTGGGGGCGGCCGACTTGGAGGACACCGCTACAGGCGGCGTCTACGAAGCAGGCGGCTCCGAAGAAGGCGGCATCGGGACTTGGCCTCACGATGACGCGGAGGAAGAAGAGCCGCGCCCTACGTGGGGCGCCGGTAGGGCGGACGCGGGCCCCTCCATTGAGCCGACTGCTCGTGGTGGCACGCGTAAGCGTAAACAAGGCACCGTCTTGTCCGGCAGCACGCCGAAGAAGGCCAAGAATCTGACTGCCGCGACCAAGCGGAAGGAGGCCGCAGCGAAGGCGGCCAAGTTTTAGACGCTCACGAAGGCGCCTCCCTTGGTGTCGGCGTAAGTATATTTCCTTGTTCTTTATTTTCCTTGTCGACTCTTTCTGAACTTCCTTTGCTTTATTTTCTTGACTTAGGGCTCCGCTCTCTCTCGAGAAGTCGGCCGCCGCCTCCATCATTGGGTCGGCGGAGACCTCCCCCACCACCCGGCGAATCGATCCGGCCGCCGACCGTCGGGAGGCGCGGGAGCAAAACGCATGGGAGGTGCGCGAGGAACAGGAAGCCGCCCGCCTGGAGAAGGCGGAGGCAGACAAGGTGGAAGCCGCCGCCTTGAAGAAGCTGGCGAATGCCGAGTCCGCTACCGCGGCGAAGGAGCAAGATGAAAAGGCCGCGCGCCACCAGTCGGCGTTATTCGTCATCCCCCTGAACTCCGCGCTGCCACCACCAGAGTTCGTGGCGCCGGCTGGGGGAGCCGGCGATGAGCACCCGATCATGGAGAGGGACGACGGTGATGTCGTCATGCCGGACGTGGCCGTGCCTCCGCCACCGCCATCAAGAGATACGCGAGACAAGCAGCCAGCGGATGCACCGGTGCCACCAGCCGGAGACGAGATGGTAACCGGCCTGACTCCCGAGGTCCACACACCATCGTGCCGCCAGTTTTCAAAGGCCGCCTCGGCACCACGCCCGCTGGAGACCGGTGCCGCGAGCTCTTTGATCCCGGACGCCGAGGCGACCAGCGCCGCACCCACTGAGTGGGTGTGGGGATGCTGGACAGGCCCTTCGAATAAGGCGATCCTGGACGTCCAGGCCAAGCTCCGCGCTGAAGCCGATGCTCTCAAACACTGCAACAAGGTGTTCGTGGAGTCGCGAGCAGCCGTCCGGGTAAGCTTCTTGGTTCTTCACTTTGTATTTCTTATACTTCTCTGTGGGGGCGCACCAGCGCACCCACTGGGTGTAGTCCCCGATTTTTGGGCCGGCTGCTGAGCAGGCGGCTCGGAACTTTAACTGGCAAGCCCCGAGTACTAACATTGTCTGATATCTTCACTGCAGGATTATTATAACCTTCGCGCAGCCGCCTTCAACTCCAAAGTCCAGGAGCTGACTCAACGGACCGCCGACTTGTTGGAAAGCCGGAGTAAGTCTTTGTTTTCATTCTCCATGGGGGCGCGCTGGCGCACCCACGGGCTGTAGTCCCCGAGATTCGGGCCGACTGCTGAGCAGTCGGGCCGGATCTCCCCGGCGACTATTCTTCTTGGTAGCTAGTGACAACTTCTTTCTCTGCGGGGGCGCGCTGGCGCACCCGCGGGCTGTAGTCCCAAAGATTCGAGCTGACTGCTGAGCAGTCGGTCCGGATCTCCCCGGCAACTATTTCTCTCCTTGTTGATTGTTGATGTCGTTTTCTTCTTCTACTTTTGTAGAGGCCAACGCTGCCCTACAGCAGCTGCTGGGCGAAGCCAACACCACGCTGCATGCCAAGGAGGCGGACTGCAGCAAGCTGGCCGAAGATCATGACCGGCTGGTCACGCAACTGGCGGAGCAGGCGGAGCTTCTCAAGAAGACCCAGAAGGAGGCGGAGGACAAGGAGGCCTGTCTCCTTGCCGAGTTCGAGACCGAACGCTCCGCCTGCACCGATAAGGAGGCAATGCTGACCGCCGGCTTCGGCGAGATTGAAGACATGGTTGATGGTGAGCTTCCTTCTTTACTCTTTCTTCGAGCCGTCGGCCTCTTGTTTCTAACTTTGGCTTTCTTGCTTTCTGTTTGAGCAGACTTCTTCCCTGGACACTCCGGTGCCGCCAATCAGGCCATCGAGGCCGATCGCGAAGGGCGGCGGGCGGCAGGTGCGGAGATCGCTGCCGACGCGCCCCGAACCCTTAGCGAGTAGCTTCTCAGCATCCAGGCTCGTCTTCGGCCGGCTCATCGGATGTTGCACCGTCTTCAGCGTGTCGGCGCTCAGGCGATCGCCGCCCTGTGGCCAGACATGCCGGCTCCACGTACACCTAGCCGGACTGCCTACTGGCTAGAGGTGGCGGATGGCCACCTTGAGGCTTGGAACTGTTCATCGGCCCGGGCTGTGGCACGCCGGGCCTTGGAGTTCGTCAAGGCGTGGTACCCTGGGCTAAACCTAGCCCAGTTGGCCACGCTCCGATTGGAAGCCCAAGAGGAGCTGGTGGCGGTGGAGCGTGAACTTGTGCAGCGGGCTGCGGCAATCGCCGAGTACACCAACACCAGCGTCTTCGTTCCTGAGCTGGCTGAGAACGGTACCGAGGCGCCGTAGGACTGGTTCGGGCTGAACCCAGAGGACGGCAAGAACTCGGCCGAAGTGATCGACTTCAACGACGAAGGAGAAGGCGGGGAGGAGGAGGAAATTGAAGAGGAGGAGCCAGAAGTTGGAGCAGACGACCAGCCTCAGCTCGACCGTGCCTCTAGCAACGAGCCATGCCTGAGTGAGCCGGCTGCTGCTGAAGGAAACCAAGCGGAAACCGACCAGCCGGCCGCTCCACCAACCGGCACCACCGACTCCACCATTCCGCCGAACCCGTCTGCTGCTTCCTAGGCTGCCAATTTACCTTTTGTTTCTACCTGCTTATCAGTCTTGACAACTTTGTCAACTTCGCACAATTCCACCCGCGGGGTGTATTTCAAACTTCTGTTGAATGTTGGCCAAGGGCCTTTTGATATGTAAATATGTTTGCCGAGTTCTATCTTTCCTTGCTTTCTGCTCTTTGGACTTTTTCCTTTGCCGCCTTTCCTCGGTTGCCATCTTGCCAGCCAAACAGCCGCTCTGCGGACTGTGGCTGGGTCAAGTACTTAGCCACTTTTGGGGAGGCAAGTACTTAGACGATTAGATTTTTCTAGCAAGTTAAGCAGAAGACGGCCGGCCGGCTGCTCAGCAGTCGGTCGGCGAAGCAGGAAGCCGGCTTGAACTATGTGCATGCTTTGGGTCCTTAGCCATTTTTCATGCGAACACCCTTTCTTCCTTAACTCCTGCCCACCGGACAGTCGCTCTGCGAGCTGCGGCTTCTGGCAGGAGAAGGCTTAAGTGCCAACACATTACTTGTCCGGCTGCAGGAAGCATTACATAGTACAAGGCGGCGAGTCCCCGGGTCGACTGGTCGAACCCGGTGCGAGGAGAAATAATGAAATAACACATTGATAGGCGTAATACTTATCATATAGATAAAAGAGGGCAGTCCCCGAGCCCTTCTCGGGGGACCCGGAGTCTTTGTACTTAATACAAAAGTTGGCGTGGTACATACTGCATCAAGTGTAAAACCTTCGAAGGAGATTTGCGTTCCATGGTCGCTCCGTCTCCTTGCCGGGGTCGTCTCGTTTGCCTGCTCGAGGCTTCTGAGCATCGATCAGGTAGTGGGAGTCGTTGCCCAACACCTTGCTGATGATGAAGGGGCCTTCGCAAGGTGCCGAGAGCTTGTGTTGGCCGGCTGTTCACTGGATCAGCCGGAGCACAAGGTCTCCCTCTTGGAAGGATCTTGGCTTGACCTTCCGGTTGTAGTATCGGTGCAGGCTCTGCTGGTAGATGGTGGACCGGCTGAGTGCTAACAGTCGGCCCTCTTCCAGCAGATCGACGCCGTCTTCTTGTGCTTCTTTGCCTCCTCTTCGGTGTACATGGTGACTCGAGGGGAGTCGAATTATATGTCCACCGGGATGATGGCTTTGGCACCGTAGATGAGGAAGAAAGGCGTGAAGCCGGTACTTGTTCGGAGTTGTGCGCAGGCTCCAGAGGACGGCCGGCAGCTCGTTGAGCCAACAGCTGGCCGACCGCTCCAGAGGCTCGACCAGTCGGGGCTTGATGCCGGACAAAATGAGGCTGTTTGCTCGCTCCACCTGGCCGTTTGACTGCGGATGGGCAACGCATGCTAGGTCTAGTCGGATGCCCTGCGTCGCGCAGAAACAGGCCAAGGCGCCTTTGGCAAAGTTTGTGCTGTTGTCAGTGATGATGCTGTGTGGTATGCCATACCGGATGGTGATGTTGGAGATGGAAGTCACAGCAGTCGGACCATTCAATTTTTTAATTGGCTTTGCTTCTATCCACTTGCTGAACTTGTCCACTGCGACAAGCAGATGAGTCATGCCACCGCGTGCTGTCTTGAATGGTCCCACCATATCCAGCCCCCAGACAGCGAAGGGCGAGGCTATGGGGATGGTCTTGAGTGCAGAAACTGGCTGATGTTGCTTGGAACGGAACTTCTGGCACCCTTTGCATTTCTGGACCATGTCTTTGGCGTCTTCTAGCGCAGTCGGCCAGAAAAAACCGTGGCGGAAAGCTTTGGCCATGAGTGCTCTTGTAGCCGCGTGGTGACCACACTCGCCTTGATGGATATCTTTGAGGATTGCGTGGCCTTGTTCTGGCTCCATGCAGTGCTGGTAAACACCAGTCACACTGCACCTCACAAGTTCTCTGTTGACGATGGTGTCTGCTGCTGCCCGTCGTTGCACTTGCCGGCCGAGATCTCATCAGTCGGCAACTCTTTGTTCACCAGAAAGTTGAGGATGCGCTGAGCCCAGGAAGGTGCTGCAATTTCTTCAACTGCTAGGACTGCTACTTGCACCAGGGCGGTTGGGCCGGGAGGCGGCGGGTTGGAGTCGGCTGCCATTTGCTGAGTTGATGAAGTCCCCGGGCCGACTGCTGCTGTCCCCGGGCCGGGCTCTGAAGTCCCCAGGCCGGGTGCGACTACTGCAGTCCCCGGGCCGCCTGTCGAATTCCCCACGCCGGCTGCCGGGGTCCTCAAGTCGGGTCCAACTGCTTCAGGAGGAGCCGGTACAGAGATGGAGTCTGATTCTGGTGACGGCTTGACAGATGGCTTGAGGAGGCGTTGCAGGGCGACACCGGCTAGTATTGCTTGCCGGGTAGAGCCAATCCGTGCCAAAGCATCAGCTTGCTCATTGTCATTTCTTGGCACATGGAGTAACTAGCACCCTTCAAAGTATACACTGAGCTGCTGAACGAGGAAGCGGTAGCTGGCCATATGTGCATCCTTGGCGTCCCAGTCGCCAGACGACTGCTGGACCACCAATTCGGAATCACCATAGCACAGGATCCGGTGAATGCCGAGTTCCTTGGCAAGCCGAAGCCCGTGAATGAGTGCTTCGTATTCAGCAACGTTGTTGGAGGCGGCAAAATGGATTTGCAGCACATATCTGAGCTTGTCTCCTTTGGGAGAGGTGAGGACGATGCCGGCTCCCAAACCGGTGCGCATCTTGGAACCATCAAAGTGCATCCGCCAATGGGTGGAGTGTGGCGCTGGGTCTCGGCCCAGTCGACGAGGAAGTCGGCCAGCGCTTGTGACTTGATGGCGGTGCGAGGTTGGTAGTGGATGGTGTAGGGGGCCAAATCTATGGCCCATTTGGCCACTCGGCCTGAAGCATCCCGACTTCCAATGATCTCGGCAACTGGGGCAGTGCAGACCACATTGATTGGGTGTTCTTGAAAGTATGGCTTCAGCTTCTTGGCGGCGAAGTGCACGCCGTAGCACATCTTCTGATAGTGGGGGTAGTTCTGCTTGGAGGCTGACAACACTTCACTCAGGTAATACACCGGCCTCTGGACTGGTAGTCCGTTGCCTTCTTCCTTGCGTTCCATAACTATGACTGTGCTGACCACCCGGCTGGTGGCGGCGATGTAGAGGAGCATGGGATCCTTAGGAGTCGGAGCCGCCAGGACAGGCGGAGTGGTCAACATCTTCTTCAGCTGGAGAAAAGCTTCATCCGCCTTGTCGTTCCACTCGAAAAAAGTGGTCTTCTTCATGAGCTGGTACAGATGAAGAGCCTTCTCGCCCAGCCGACTGATGAAACGACTGATGGATGCCATGTAGCCGGTGAACTTTTGCACGTCCAGCAGTCGGGTGGGCACCCCCATCCTCTCGATGGCCTTAATCTTCACAGGGTTGCAATATATGTCGTGCTTTGAGACCAGAAAGCCAAGAAGCTGGCCGGCTGGCACTCCAAAGACGCATTTCTCCGGGTTGAGCTTGATCTGGAATCGGCGCAAGTTTTCAAATGTCTCCTTGAGGTCTTCTAGCAGCGTTCCACGCTTCTCCGTCTTCACCACTACATCATCCACATAGACATGGGCGTTTCTGCCGAGTTGCTTGAGGAGACACTTCTCCATGCAACACTGAAACATGGCGCCGGCATTCCTCAAGCCGAACGTCATGGTCATGTAACAGAAGGCTTCGAATGGCGTGATGAAGGCGGTCTTTAGCCTGTCGGCTGGGTTCAGCTTGATCTGATGGTACCCTGAGTATGCATCCAAGAAACTCAGCAGCTCTCATCTGGCTGTGGAGTCTATCACTTGGTCAATCCTTGGCAAAGCAAAGGGATCTTTGGGGCAAGCTTTGTTGAGGCTGGTATAATCAATACACATGCGCCACTGTTTATTCTTCTTCAGTACAAGGACCGGGTTGGCTAACCACTCTAGAAAGAACACTTCCATGATGAAGCCGGCTGCTAGAAGCTGGGCTATCTCTTCTCCAACAACTCTTCTCTACTCTCCTGACAGGCAGCGCAAGGGCTGCCTGACTGGCTTTGCATCAGAGTACATGTAGCTTGTGCTCAGCGAAATCCGTCGGAACACCAGGCATGTCCTTGGGAGACCATGCAAAGATGTCCCGATTCTCACGAAGGAATTCGACGAGCTCACTTTCCTATTTGCTGTCAAGGTTTGCACCTATGGCAGCGTGCCTCTCCGGGTGCTCCGGGTCCTAGGGTATCTTCTTTGTTTCTTTCGCCGGCTTGAATGAGCCCTCGGCTTCCAACTCCTTGGGGTTGGGTGACATGTCCGGCTGCTTGCCTGCCATTGCCACAACCCGGTCCAGGAGCCGCTTCTCGGCCGCGATCACAAGGGACTCGGCTAGCCGGCTGCTGTCTGCTGCACAGGCGGATGACTTCTTGTAATCCCCTGCTATGGTCAGGATTCCCTTGGAGCTCGGCATCTTCATCTTAAGGTAAGCATAGTGGGGGACCGCCATGAACTTGGCCAGGGAAGGCCAGCCAAGTAGCGCATGGTACGGGCTCTCAAGGTCCACCACCTCAAACCAGACAGGCTCTCGGCAAAAGTGTTCTTTGTCTCCGAAGAGGACGTCGATCTGTGTCTTGCCGATTGGTGAGCAGGAAAGGCCAAGAACTATGCCACGGAATACAGTCCGGCTGGGCTGGAGATGTATCTGCTTGATTCCCAATTTCTCCATAGTATCTTTGTACAAGATGTTGATGCTGCTGCCGCCATCTATAAGAACTCGGCAGAAGCAAGCAGCCCGCCTCTCCGTGGAAAAGGTGGCATCCAACACCAGAGCATAAGAACCGGGATTGGGCATCACCTCTGGGTGGTCAGCTCTGCTCCAACTGATGGGCTTCTCAGACCAATTTATGAACTCGGGGGTCTCTGATGCTACTGCATTTACTTCTTGTTGTCGTTGCCGTCTACTGTGCCTGTCGTCAGCCACGCTGGTGAACACGACATAAGCTCCATGTTCTTCAGGATACTCATCTTGTATCGCGCCGACTGGCCGGACCGCCGACTGCTGAGGAGGAGGAGGCGGCGGGCCGCCAGGCGGAGGAGGCTGGAGTTCATCACCCTTGGCGATCCTGGTGAGCCAGTGGCATTTCCGAGTGGTGTGGTTGGACGGCTTCGCGCCGCTGTGGAACTTGTAGGGTGCATCGAGAGTCTGTTCGTACGAGAAGGCAGGCAACCAATTGGGCTTGCCGCCCTTCTGGCGTTTAGGAGGTGGCTGCCCTTCTGGCTGCTGGTCTTCGACTGTCGCCACCTGCCAGCTCGTGGAAGGCGGCTGCCTGGCCTTGCGCTTGTTGTCGTTCGGTTGCTGTCTCCGACTGATGTCACCAGCCGGGGTCCGAGGAGCTTGAGGGGCCACCTTGCCCGACGCATTAACTTGGATCTCCGCCTTCATGGAGGAGTCGGCCGTGGCGTACTTGTCTGCTATGATCAGCAGTTCGTCGAGGGGCGCCGGCTTGTCACAAAGAAGCTTGTGCTTGAGGAGGGTGCCCTCTCGGCACCCGGTAGTGAAGTACTCGATGGCCTGCACCTCGTGCACACCCTTGCAAGAGTTGCGCAGCTCGGCCCAGCGCGTGAGGTAGTCGCGAGTGGACTCGTTGGTGCCCTGGACACACATGGAGAGCTGGCGAGGCTTGGGCGGCCCCTTGTACGTGCTGGTGAAGTTGCGGATGAAGGCTTCAGTGAAATCTACCCAGCTGTTGATGCTGCGGGGCTTCAGGCTGTTCAGCCACGTCCGGGTTGTGCCCTGGAGCATGAGCAGAACGTACTTCACGGCAACGCAATTGTTGCCATTGGCGATGCTGATGGCTGTAGATTAGTCGACCAGCCAGTCTTCCGGCTTCACGGAGCCGGTGTACTTGGGTGTATCTCTTGGGAGCGTGAACCCTCTGGGAAGTGTTCGTCTCGGTCGCGGGGGCCAAAGCAAGGCAGACCCAGCTCATCTTCCTCTTCTAGCATCAGGGATCGATTGAGGCGGTCGATCCGGTGGCGGGCATCATTTTCTCCGATTCCTTCTCGGTGGCCAAGGCGGTCGCCGAGTGACGGGTGGCCAACAGGCGGCGGGGAAATGCGCCTCTCCCTACGGGGAGGGGGAGGCGGACAATCGTCTCGTCGCCGCACTGCTCTTGGGCGGCCGTCTTGGTCGCGCTCAATGGTGATGTGAGTCCGGCTGCGGCTGGCAGCCAGCTCCTTGTCTCTTCTATCGCGGACGCCACCAGTCGGCGTCCGAGACGTCGCGCCTTGGTCTCGGCGAGGAGGCGGGTCATCATTTCGCCGGTTGAGCGCTTCAGTGCGGCACCCAGCCTCTTGCTGCTCAGCAGCCATGTCAAGGAGCTGCTGGACTCGCTCCGTCAGGTGGCGATGCTCGTCGCCCTCGTGCTTGTCTAGCTCGTCTGCTGCCGCCTAGGCAGCTCGTATGTTCTTTGCGGGTGTGGCGTAGACGGGACGATCTGTCCCGAATAGGCTGGCGACGGTCGCGCCACGTTGCCGGACCAGGCCAATGTGTCTAGGCCCACCAGCAGCCGGCGTGCCGCCGACGGCACGGTCCATCTCCCGCTGGTAGGCCTTCGAAAGGCGTCTCATGCTGGCCAGCCGGTTGGTGCTTTCGACGAGCTGGACACGGCGTGCCTCCAGCGTCTCGGCGTCGGTGTCTTCCAGGATGGGCATAGTCTGGTCTTGCATCGCTGCCTGCAACGGATCCTGGCCACCTCCGTCAGAGTGCTCGCCATGGCTGATGGCGAGCACTTCTGTTTTGGTGCTGCCGCCGCTGTCCGCGCGAGGAAGCAGCTCGTCGTAGACCACCACATTGGTGGGGAACGCGTCGAGCAATGCCGTGTCAGAGTCGACCAACATCGGGTCGGTGGAGCCAGTCGACTCCAAGTCTGCAGCAGGCTCGCTGGCGACGTGGAGCTGATCGAGGAGGCTCACGAGGCGGCTCTCGGGGCCGTCGGTGCCCGCATCGGATGCGGGCTCGTTGGTGTGGCGGATCTCGCCAACAAGATCAGCGAGGCAGCTCGCCGCGCAGGCGACCTTCACGCCGTGCAGCGCGTCAACGCAGACACTGTCTAGCGTGCCGGGCTAGCTGCGCTCGCTAGGAAGGAACAGGGTTCCCGTCCAGAACAGGTCTCCGGGAGACAGTGTACCTCGCCCCACGGTGGGCGCCAAATGTCGGGGGTTAGGTGCGAGATATGCCAATGGATGGCTTATCATGGTGGGAGCGAGTAGAACGTCGCCGGTGCCTGGAAGCGGGATGAGGCGTAGACACGAACACCGACGCACTTTACCCAGGTTCGGGGCTCTCCTAGGAGATAACACCCCTAGTCCTGCTCTGCGGGGTCTCCGCATGATCACTAAGGCACTAGTGAGTACAATGGTGCTCCTCGAGCTGTATGCTAGAGGAAGAACAAGGCAAGGCTTGCTCTCCTCTCCCCCTAGGTGTGAGTCTAATTCTAACAGGTTGGAACCCTTTGCATGGGTGCCTTGGGGGTTTATATAGGCCTACCTCCCAGGGGTACAATGGTAATCTGGCCGGGTGTAGGACCCGGCTGTTAGTCTCTCTGGTCGCCGGCTTCTCCGCCGGCTACTGGGGCCTGCCGCCTGGTGGGCCCCGCCGACTGGTCTGGTACGGAGCTGACAGGCCTCCTCCACCGCTCGCAGGTCTTGCCGGCTGCTGATTACGGTAGCCACAACGCTAATGATGCACGCTTGCTCAGGGGGCATGGCTACAGTCCCGCCGCTTGGTGGGAGATCACTGTAGCCACTCCTGTCTCATCTGGTTAATGGTGTGTGGGTTCCGAGGAAGGAACGGGCCGACTGCTAGAAGCCGGCCTCCCTCGGGTCCGACTGGTCAGGCCTCCGTCGTCTTCCGGGCTCTCGCTGCCTGGTAGGGCCCGCCGTCTTCAGGCCGTACCGACAAGCGGTCGTGGGAGCAGGGCTCCGCCTTACAGGTGTGACGTCAGGGGCGCAGTGGCAACAGTGCCGCGCCGGGCGGAGATCTCCGCCTGTCCGAAGCACTGTGGCCACGGCCGGCCCTGGATACGGGGGTGATGGGCTACACTGTGTAGCCTTGCATCGTCTTGTCTTCTTAATGCGGGCGCAAACTTTGAGGGCGCCGTGGGCCGACTGCTATGAGTCGTCCTCTCTAGAGGCCGCCTGCTAGGAGTCGGCCCGTCTTGGCGCCGCCTTCCTGATCATGGCCGTCTTCTGGCAGTCGGCCGTTCAGCCAGCCGGCCACCAGAAGGCGGCGCTTCATCTTGACGTCTTGAGGGGCGCAGCCGGCCCCGATGTCTTGAAAGGTTCGGCGACTCGGGTTAGGCTACCCGTGGCCCATTACTCCAACAATTAGTCGGTTGGGGATAGGATGGTAATCTCGCATACACCGAATATTTGCCGATGAGAGTTTCTTTTTGGCGCCCACCGTGTATGAATCGGGGAGGGAGTCGATTTCGGCGGAGGAGACACTCTGTTTTGGCGCCCACCGTGTATAAATCCGGGTGAGAGGTGGTTATGTCTCGTTTGAGTGAAATTACAAACCTACCCCTATCTACACCTATAGAAATCGAGCTGATAGGCTTTGCGTGTCAGGGATAGGCAGTCACTAACATTTTGGGCCGAACGATTTTTTTTCTGTCATACATATGACACTTCTATCAAGATAATTGTGACAAAACACGAAATCAACATAGATGTGGTGGGCTCCTACTTCTATGACAAAAAATCATGACAGAAAATGGGCTTTTCGTCCTGGGCGGGCCGGAGACGCAGCTGCATGACATTCTTTGGGCCATCCATGACGGAAAAAACCGTGGTAGAAGCGAGGGTGAGGAAAATTTCGGGGAGTTCCCGGTTACGGTGGGAGGTCGGGGGTCGAGCGATGCGCGTTTCTCTCGTACACGTACGCGTGTGTGTGCGAGGCGTTGGCTCTAACTGAACCCGAGCGAGGCGTTGGGCTCTAACTGAACCCGAGCGATTGCACTGCAGGCAACGCGTTACTGAACCCGAGAGATCGATCGATGGCTGTTAACTGAACCCGATCGAGCGATTCCTTCGCTACTCCTGCTAACTGAAGCCGATCGATGCTGCCTCTGGGATGAACATTGAGCGTTGCGGGTTGGGGGGGTTTGGATGAACAGTGAGTGGTGGCGTTGCCTCTGGATGAACAGGACCCCGTGGTGTGGTGGAGGGCTAGATGAACAGTAGACGGTGGAGGGGTGCCCGTGGAGGGGTGGTTGAACAGTAGCCGGTGGAGTAGCGCGCAGTGGAGGCTGGATGAATAGGAGCCCGTGGAGGCTGGAGGAGGTCGACGGTAGCCCATGGAGGCTGGAGGAGGTCGACGGTGGAGATGAAGAGTATCCCGTGGAGTCTCGTTTTGCGGTACGCCACACCCCTCCCGATGAACAGGACCCCCGTTTTGACCGTAGGAGGTCCGTTTCGTCCGTTTTGCGGTACGCCACACCCCTCCCGCTCAACAGGACCCCCTTTTCGACCG
>NC_057796.1:430784709-430844061 GCF_018294505.1 Triticum aestivum | reverse complement strand
ACAGGACCCCCGTTTCGACCGTAGGAGGTCCGTTTCCTCCGTTTTGCGGCACGCCACACCCGTCCCGATCAACAGGACCCCCGTTTCGACCGTAGGAGGTCCGTTTCCTCTGTTTTGCGGTACGCCACACCCCTCCCAGTCAACAGGACCCGCATTTCGTCTGTTTTGCGGTACGCCACACTCCTCCTGATCAACAGGACCCCCGTTTCGACCGTAGGAGGTCCGTTTCCTCCGTTTTGCTGTACGCCACACCCCTCCCCATGAACACGATGCATTCCGTTGCCTCCCCATGAACACGACGACAACGCTATTTCTCCATTCCGACCCAGCCATGTACACGAGCCCTGGCCGTACGTATGCGCGAGTAGGCGTTCGAGACCCCGCTCGTATGTACACATACGGGGCCGTATTTTCTTTCTTGCACCCTGGCCGATGTACGTACGTGTACATGCTACGTGCGCGCCTCTACATCGACACGTACGCGCCTCTACTACGTCACGTGCGCGCCTCTACATCCACCAGTATATATGTACGTACACGTTCGCGACCAGAATGACAAGGCTGCGTACGCTTCGACCAGGTGGGTCCCGACTGTCAGGCACTTCCTTGCCTGCGAAGATGTAGCTGGTGGCTCCCAGCAGTCAAGGGGGCGAATCGTTTTTTTGCCCGGACGCACTTCCTTGCGTGCGAAGATGTAGCTGGTGGGTCCCAGCAGTCAGGGGGAAACGTTTTTTTTCGCGAAATACAGTGGCCCATCCGGTGGATCCCAGCTGTCAGGTGGAGGAATCATTATTTTCCGTGTAATAAGGAGGCACTTCCTTGCTGCGGCCGTGGACCCAGCTGTCAGCCTCTCCACGTATAGTCCACGTCCGATGGAAGTCGTTCCTTTACCACGTTGACCATGCCGCGCCGAGAGCACCAGGGCGGTGGACGACGGCGAGGCCTAGAAAGGGGACGGCGGAGAGACGGGGAAGACGAGGCAGTGGAAGCCCGCGCGGAGAGGAGTACGAGGATTCACTGGTTCGGCTACGGTGTGAGGCTGCAGTCGCTGCAGGGCCTAGCCAGCGGTGGGAATAGTAGGGGGCGGTGAGGCCTCCACAGCAGCACAGCCGGCCACGGGAGACAGGAGAATGCAGCATGACCGGCGCTGCTTTGGGCGGCTGGAGCAAGAAGACCAGAGGTTGAAGAAGCACTACGGCCGGTGGATGGAGATCGTACGGTCACTTGAGCTAGAATCGTTCATATTGACTAAAGTTGACAATGGCCCCCGTCCCAGTCAACTTAGTAGGCCCACAAGTCAGCCTCCCACCATGGTGGCTCCCAGCTAGCAGGGGGAGTATTCATTTTTTTGTAAGTAATAAGGAGGCACTTCCTTGCGTGCGAAGATATAGCTGGTGGGTCCGAGCTGTCAGCGGCGGTAACATTTTTTTGCGAAATACAGAGGCCCTTTCGGTGGGTCCCTGATGTCAGGTGGAGGAATCATTATTTTGCGCATAATAAGGAGGCATTTCCTTGCGTGCGGCCGTGGACCCAGCTGTCGGCCTCTCCACGTACAGTCCACTTCAGATGCATGTTGGTCGTTGACCACGTTGACCAGGCCGCGCCGAGAGCACCAGGGCAGTGGACGACGGCGAGGCCTAGGAAGGGAATGACACGGAGGCAGGGAAGACTCTTCAGTTGTTTCCCATGCGGAGGGGAGTACGACTGTACGAGGGTTTACTGGTTCGTCTGCCGTCGCCGGAGAATAACAGCAGGTGTGGGTGAGTAGAAGGATGGCTAGGCCAGCGATGGGAGTACGGTGGGGCGGTGAGGCCTGCACGGCAGCAGAGCCGGCCGCGGGGAGGAGGGAGCAGGCAGTCCCGCCGGCGCTTGTTTGAGCGGCTGGAGCAGGAAGAGCAGATATTGAAGAAGCATGACGGCCGTTGGATGGCCATCCAACAGTCACTGCTTGTGCGTCAACCTTTTTTTTAGGAAAGCCTTAAATCTGTGGAAAACAGCATACAACCCAACTGCCATTATTTCTAATAATTTACAGCCCATTTGCTAATTATTAAGGTTTTTTTGGAGCCCATATTCTTTTTGTTAGCATTACAGCCCATATTGTGGCCACGATTAAAAAATTATACGAAATTTTGCATATTTCGGTGCGGTTCGAACTGTTTTTAATCCCGAAATTTTGACTCACATTCACACTAATTTAAAAAATAAATGTATATCAATATAAAATCCAACAAATTCTCCACGCATAAAAATTAATGTAATTTAAAAATATCAAAATGAAAAAAAGATAGTTGAAACTAATTGCTGGTTTGATGTGTTTTAAAAATGTATAGCCCATTTCTCATTACTGATGGGCGATTTTCTCGGCCAGCCGAATGAAAGCTCTCCTCGTCTTGAAAGATTTGCAGCCCAACAGGCCTGACAAAGCGACTTACTTGGCAAATCACAAAAATACTGGGTTGTGTCCGTGGACCCAGCTGTCAGCCTCTCCACATACAGTACTCTTCCGATGGAAGTCGTTCCTTGACCACGTTGACCACGCCGCGCAGAGAGCACCACGGCGGTGGACGACGGCGAGGCCTAGGAAGGGGACGACGCGGAGCCGGGGAAGACGCGGCAGTGGAAGCCCGCGCGGAGAGGAGTACGAGGGTTCACTGGTTCGGCTGTAGTGTGAGGCTGCCGTCGCCGCAGGGCCTGGCCAGCGGTGGGAGTAGTAGGGGGCGATGAGGCCTCCGCGGCAGCACAGCCGGCCACGGGAGGCAGGAGCATGCGGCACGACCGGCGCTGCTTTGGGCGGCTGGAGCAAGAAGACCAGAGGTTGAAGAAGCACTACGGCCGTTGGATGGACATCGTACGGTCACTGGAGCTAGAATCGTTCATATTGACTAAAGTTTATAAAGGCCCCCATCCCAGTCAACTTAGTAGGCCCACAAGTCAGCCTCCCACCATGGTGGGTCCCAGCTAGTAGGGGGAGGATTCATTTGTTTTGTGCGTAATAAGGACGCACTTCCTTGCGTGCGAAGATATAGCTGGTGGGTCCGAGCTGTCAGCGGCGGTAACATTTTTTTTGCGAAATACAGAGGCCCTTTCGGTGGGTCCCTGATGTCAGGTGGAGGAATCATTATTTTGCGCATAATAAGGAGGCATTTCCTTGCGTGCGGCCGTGGACCGAGCTGTCGGCCTCTCCACGTATAGTCCACTTCAGATGCATGTCGGTCGTTGACCACGTTGAACAGGCCGCACCGAGAGCACCAGGGCGGTGGACGACGGCGAGGCCTAGGAAGGGAACGACATGGAGGCAGGGAAGACTCGGATGTTGTTTCCCACGCGGAGGGGAGTACGACTGTACGAGGGTTTATTGGTTCCTCTGCCGTCGCCGGAGAATAACAGCAGGTGTGGGTGAGTAGAAGGATGGCTAGGCCAGCGATCGGAGTACGGCGGGGCGGTGAGGCCTGCGCGGCAGCAGATCCGGCCGCGGGGAGGAGGGAGCAGCAGTCCCGCCGGCGCTTGTTTGAGCGGCTGGAGCAGGAAGAGCAGAGATTGAAGAAGCACGACGGCCGTTGGATGGCCATCCAACAGTCGCTGCTTGTGCGTCAACATTTTTTAGGAAAGCCTCAAATCTGTGGAAAACATCATACAACCCATCTGCCATTATTTCTAAGAACTTACAGCCCATTTGCTAATTATTAAGGTTTTTTTGGAGCCCATATTCTTTTTGTTAGCATTACAGCCCATATTGTGGCCACGATTAAAAAATTATACGAAATTTTGCATATTTCGGTGCGGTCCGAACTGTTTTTAATCCCGAAATTTCGACTCACATTCAAACTGATTTTAAAAATAAATGTATATCAATATAAAATCCAACAAATTCTCCACGCTTAAAAATTAATGTAATTTAAAAATATCGAAATGAAAAAAAAGATATTTGAAACTAATTGCCGGTTTGATGTGTTTTAAAAATGTACAGCCCATTTCTCATTACTGATGGGCGATTTTCTCGGCCAGCCGAATGAAAGCTCTCCTCGTCTTGAAAGATTTGCAGCCCAACAGGCCTGACAAAGCGACTTACTTGGCAAATCACAAAAAAACTAGGCTGTGGCCGTGGACCCAGCTGTCAGCCTCTCCACGTACAGTACTCTTCCGATGGAAGTCGTTCCTTGACCACGTTGACCACGCCGCGCGGAGAGCACCATGGCGGTGGACGACGGTGAGGCCTAGGAAGGGGACGACGCGGAGCCGGGGAAGGCGTGGCAGTGGAAGCCCGCGCAGAGAGGAGTACGAGGGTTCACTGGTTCGGCTGCGGTGTGAGGCTGCCGTCACCGCAGGGCCTGGCCAGCGGTGGGAATAGTAGGGGGCCGTGAGGCCTCCGCGGCAGCACAGCCGGCCACGGGAGGCAGGAGCATGCGGCACGACCGGCGCTGCTTTGGGCGGCTGGAGCAAGAAGACCAGAGGTTGAAGAAGCACTACGGCCGTTGGATGGACATCGTACGGTCACCGGAGCTATAATCGTTCATATTGACTAAAGTTGACAAAGGCCCCCGTCCCAGTCAACTTAGTAGGCCCAGAAGTCAGCCTCCCACCATGGTGGGTCCCAGCTAGCAGGGAGAGTATTCATTTTTTTTGTGCGTAATAAGGAGGCACTTCCTTGCGTGCGAAGGTATAGCTGGTGGGTCCGAGCTGTCAGCGGCGGTAACTTTTTTTCGCAAAATACAGAGGCCCTTTCGGTGGGTCCCTGATGTCAGGTGGAGGAATCATTATTTTGCGCGTAATAAGGAGGCATTCCCTTGCGTGCGGCCGTGGACCCAGCTGTCGGCCTCTCCACGTACAGTCCACTTCAGATGCATGTCGGTCGTTGACCACGTTAACCAGGCCGCGCTGAGAGCGCCAGGGCGGTGGACGACGGCGAGGCCTACGAAGGGGACGATGGGGAGCCGGGGAAGACGCGGCAGTGGGAGCCCGCGCGGAGAGGAGTACGACTGTACGAGGGTTTACTGGTTCGTCTGCCGTCGCAGGAGAATAACAGTAGGTGTGGGTGAGTAGAGCGATGGCTAGGCCAGCGATGGGAGTACGGTGGGGCGGTGAGGCCTGCGCGGCAGCAGAGCCGGCCGCGGGGAGGAGGGAGCAGGCAGTCCCGCCAGCGCTTGTTTGAGCGGCTGGAGCAGGAAGAGCAGAGATTGAAGAAGCACGACGGCCGTTGGATGGCCATCCAACAGTCGCTGCTTGTGCGTCAACCTTTTTTTAGGAAAGCCTCAATCTGTGGAAAACATCATACAACCCATCTGCCATTATTTCTAATAATTTACAGCCCATTTTCTAATTATTAAGGTTTTTTTGGAGCCCATATTCTTTTTGTTAGCATTACAGCCCATATTGTGCGATTAAAAAATTATACGAAATTTTGCATATTTCGGTGCGGTCCGAACTGTTTTTAATCCCGAAATTTTGACTCACATTCAAACTGATTTTAAAAATAAATGTATATCAATATAAAATCCAACAAATTCTCCACGCATAAAAATTAATGTAATTTAAAAATATCGAAATGAAAAAAAAGAAATTTGAAACTAATTGCCGGTTTGATGTGTTTTAAAAATGTACAGCCCATTTCTCATTACTGATGGGCGATTTTCTCGGCCAGCCGAATGAAAGCTCTCCTCGTCTTGAAAGATTTGCAGCCCAACAGGCCTGACAAAGCGACTTACTTGGCAAATCACAAAAAAACTAGGTTGTGTCCGTGGACCCAGCTGTCAGCCTCTCCACGTACAGTACTCTTCCGATGGAAGTCGCTCGTTGACCACGTTGACCGCGCCGCGCGGAGAGCACCATGGCGGTGGACGATGGCGAGGCCTAGGAAGGGGACGACGCGGAGCCGGGAAAGGCGTGGCAGTGGAAGCCCGCGCAGAGAGGAGTACGAGGGTTCACTGGTTCGGCTGCGGTGTGAGGCTGCCATCACCGCAGGGCCTGGCCAGCGTTGGGAATAGTAGGGGGCCGTGAGGCCTCCGCGGCAGCACAGCCGGCCACGGGAGGCAGGAGCATGCGGCACGACCGGCGCTGCTTTGGGCGGCTGGAGCAAGAAGACCAGAGGTTGAAGAAGCACTACGGCCGTTGGATGGACATCGTACGGTCACTGGAGCTAGAATCGTTCATATTGACTAAAGTTGACAAAGGCCCCCGTCCCAGTCAACTTCGTAGGCCCACAAGTCAGCCTCCCACCATGGTGGGTCCCAGCTAGCAGGGGAGTATTCATTTTTTTTGTGCGTAAGAAGGAGGCACTTCCTTGCGTGCAAAGATATAGCTGGTGGGTCCGAGCTGTCAGCGGCGGTAACTTTTTTTCGCAAAATACAGAGGCCATTTTGGTGGGTCCCTGATGTCAGGTGGAGGAATCATTATTTTGCGTGTAATAAGGAGGCATTTCCTTGCGTGCGGCCGTGGACCCAGCTGTCGGCCTCTCCACGTACAGGCCACTTCAGATGCATGTCGGTCGTTGACCACGTTGACCAGGCCGCGCTGAGAGCGCCAGGGCGGTGGACGACGGCGTGGCCTATGAAGGGGACGATGGGGAGCCGGGGAAGACGCGGCAGTGGAAGCCCGCGCGGAGAGGAGTACGACTGTACGAGGGTTTACTGGTTCGTCTGCCGTCGCCGGAGAATAACAGTAGGTGTGGGTGAGTAGAGGGATGGCTAGGCCAATGATGGGAGTACGGTGGGGCGGTGAGGCCTGCGCGGCAGCAGAGTTGGCCGCGGGGAGGAGGGAGCAGGCAGTCCCGCCGGCGCTTGTTTGAGCAGCTGGAGCAGGAAGAGTAGAGATTGAAGAAGCACGACGGCCGTTGGATGGCCATCCAACAGTCGCTGCTTGTGCGTCAACATTTTTTTAGGAAAGCCTCAAATCTGTGGAAAACATCATACAACCCATCTGCCATTATTTCTAATAATTTACAGCCCATTTGCTAATTATTAAGGTTATTTTGGAGCCCATATTCTTTTTGTTAGCATTACAACCCATATTGTGGCCACGATTAAAAAATTATACGAAATTTTGCATATTTCGGTGCGGTCCGAACTGTTTTTAATCCCGAAATTTTGACTCACATTCAAACTGATTTTAAAAATAAATGTATATCAATATAAAATCCAACAAATTCTCCACGTATAAAAATTAATGTAATTTAAAAATATCGAAATGAAAAAAAAAGATATTTGAAACTAATTGCCGGTTTCATGTATTTTAAAAATGTACAGCCCATTTCTCATTACTGATGGGCGATGTTCTCGGCCAGCCGAATGAAAGCTCTCCTCGTCTTGAAATATTTGCAGCCCAACAGGCCTGACAAAGCGACTTACTTGGCAAATCACAAACAAACTAGGCTGTGGCCGTGGACCCAGCTGTCAGCCTCTCCACGTACAGTACTCTTCCGATGGAAGTCGTTCCTTGACCATGTTGACCACGCCGCGCAGAGAGCACCATGGCGGTGGACGACGGCGAGGCCTAGGAAGGGGACGACGTGGAGCCGGGGAAAGCGTGGCAGTGGAAGCCCGCGCAGAGAGCAGTACGAGGGTTCACTGGTTCGGCTGCGGTGTGAGGCTGCCGTCACCGCAGGGCCTGGCCACCGGTGGGAATAGTAGAGGGCTGTGAGGCCTCCGCGGCAGCACAGCCGGCCACGGGAGGCAGGAGCATGCGGCACGACCGGCGCTGCTTTGGGCGGCTGGAGCAAGAAGACCAGAGGTTGAAGAAGCACTACGGCCGTTGGATGGACATCGTACGGTCAGTGGAGCTAGAATCGTTCATATTGACTAAAGTTGACAAAGGCCCCCGTCCCAGTCAACTTAGTAGGCCCACAAGTCAGCCTCCCACCATGGTGGGTCCCAGCTAGCAGGGGGAGTATTCATTTTTTTGTGCGTAATAAGGAGGCACTTCCTTGCGTGCGAAGATATAGCTGGTGGGTCCGAGCTGTCAGCGGCGGTAACTTTTTTTCGCAAAATACAGAGGCCATTTCGGTGGGTCCCTGATGTCAGGTGGAGGAATCATTATTTTGCGCGTAATAAGGAGGCATTTCCTTGCGTGCGGCCGTGGAACCAGCTGTCGGCCTCTCCACGTACAGTCCACTTCAGATGCATGTCGGTCGTTGACCACGTTGACCAGGCCGCGCTGAGAGCGCCAGGGCGGTGGACGACGGCCAGGCCTACGAAGGGGACGATGGGGAGCTGGGGAAGACGCGGCAGTGGAAGCCCGCGCGGAGAGGAGTACGACTATACGAGGGTTTACTGGTTCGTCTGCCATCGCCGGAGAATAACAGTAGGTGTGGGTGAGTAGAGGGATGGCTATGCTAGTGATGGGAGTACGGTGGGGCGGTGAGGCCTGCGCGGCAGCAGAGCCGGCCGCGGGGAGAAGGGAGCAGGCAGTCCCGTCGGCGCTTGTTTGAGCGGCTGGAGCAGGAAGAGCAGAGATTGAAGAAGCACGACGGCCGTTGGATGGCCATCCAACAGTCGCTGCTTGTTCGTCAACCTTTTTTTTAGGAAAGCCTAAAATCTGTGGAAAACATCATACAACCCATCTGCCATTATTTGTAATAATTTACAGCCCATTTGCTAATTATTAAGGTTTTTTTGGAGCCCATATTCTTTTTGTTAGCATTAAAGCCCATATTGTGGCCACGATTAAAAAATTATACGAAATTTTGCATATTTCGGTGCGGTCCGAACTGTTTTTAATCCCGAAATTTCGACTCACATTCAAACTGATTTTAAAAATAAATGTATATCAATATAAAATCCAACAAATTCTCCACGCATAAAAATTAATGTAATTTAAAAATATCGAAATGAAAAAAAAGAAATTTGAATCTAATTGCCGGTTTGATGTGTTTTAAAAATGTACAGCCCATTTCTCATTACTGATGGGCGATTTTCTCGGCCAGCCGAATGAAAGCTCTCCTCGTCTTGAAAGATTTGCAGCCCAACAGGCCTGACAAAGCGACTTACTTGGCAAATCACAAAAAAACTAGGCTGTGTCCGTGGACCCAGCTGTCAGCCTCTCCACGTACAGTACTCTTCCGATGGAAGTCGTTCCTTGACCACGTTGACCACGCCGCGCGGAGAGCACCATGGCGGTGGACGATAGCGAGGCCTAGGAAGGGGACGACGCGGAGCCGGGGAAGGCGTGGCAGTGGAAGCCCGCGCAGAGAGGAGTACGAGGGTTCACTGGTTCGGCTGCGGTGTGAGGCTGCCGTCACCGCAGGGCCTGGCCAGCGGTGGGAATAGTAGGGGGCCGTGAGGCCTCCACGGCAGCACAGCCGGCCACGGGAGGCAGGACCATGCGGCACGACCGGCGCTGCTTTGGGCGGCTGGAGCAAGAAGACCAGAGGTTGAAGAAGCACTACCGCCGTTGGATGGACATCGTACGGTCACTGGAGCTAGAATCATTCATATTGACTAAAGTTGACAAAGGCCCCCGTCCCAGTCAACTTAGTAGGCCCACAAGTCAGCCTCCCACCATGGTGGGTCCCAGCTAGCAGGGGGAGTATTCATTTTTTTGTGCGTAATAAGGAGGCACTTCCTTGCGTGCAAAGATATAGCTGGTGGGTCCGAGCTGTCAGCGGCGGTAACTTTTTTTCGCAAAATACAGAGGCCATTTCGGTGGGTCCCTGATGTCAGGTGGAGGAATCATTATTTTGCGCGTAATAAGGAGGCATTTCCTTGCGTGCGGCCGTGGACCCAGCTGTCGGCCTCTCCACGTACAGTCCACTTCAGAGCATGTCTGTCGTTGACCACGTTGACCAGGCCGCGCTGAGAGCGCCAGGGCGGTGGACGACGGCGTGGCCTATGAAGGGGACGATGGGGAGCCGGGGAAGACGCGGCAGTGGAAGCCCGTGCGGAGAGGAGTACGACTGTACGAGGGTTTACTGGTTCGTCTGCCGTCGCCGGAGAATAACAGTAGGTGTGGGTGAGTAGAGGGATGGCTAGGCCAGCGATGGGAGTACGGTGGGGCGGTGAGGCCTGCGCGGCAGCAGAGCCGGCCGCGGGGAGGAGGGAGCAGGCAGTCCCGCCGGCGCTTGTTTGAGCGGCTAGAGCAGGAAGAGCAGAGATTGAATAAGCACGACGGCCGTTGGATGGCCATCCAACAGTCACTGCTTGTGCGTCAACCTTTTTTTAGGAAAGCCTCAAATCTGTGGAAAACAGCATACAACCCATCTGCCATTATTTCTAATAATTTACAGCCCATTTGCTAATTATTAAGGTTTTTTTGGAGCCCATATTCTTTTTGTTAGCATTACAGCCCATATTGTGGCCACGATTAAAAAATTATACGAAATTTTGCATATTTCGGTGCGGTCCGAACTGTTTTTAATCCCGAAATTTCGACTCACATTCAAACTGATTTTAAAAATAAATGTATATCAATATAAAATCCAACAAATTCTCCACGCATAAAAATTAATGTAATTTGAAAATATCGAAATGAAAAAAAAGATATTTGAAACTAATTGCCGGTTTGATGTGTTTTAAAAATGTACAGCCCATTTCTCATTACTGATGGGCGATTTTCTCGGCCAGCCGAATGAAAGCTCTCCTCGTCTTGAAAGATTTGCAGGCCAACAGGCCTGACAAAGCGACTTACTTGGCAAATCACAAAAAAACTAGGCTGTGGCCGTGGACCCAGCTGTCAGCCTCTCCACGTACAGTACTCTTCCGATGGAAGTCGTTCCTTGACCACGTTGACCACGCCGCGCGGAGAGCACCATGGCGGTGGACGACGGCGAGGCCTAGGAAGGGGACGACGTGGAGCCGGGGAAGGCGTGGCAGTGGAAGCCCGCGCAGAGAGGAGTACGAGGGTTCACTGGTTCGGCTGCGGTGTGAGGCTGCCGTCACCGCAGGGCCTGGTCAGCGGTGGGAATAGTAGGGGGCCGTGAGGCCTCCGCGGCAGCACAGCAGGCCACGGGAGGCAGGAGCATGCGGCACGACCGGCGCTGCATTGGGCGGCTGGAGCAAGAAGACCAGAGGTTGAAGAAGCACTACGGCCGTTGGATGGACATCGTACGGTCACTGGAGCTAGAATCGTTCATATTGACTAAAGTTGACAAAGGCCCCCGTCCCAATCAACTTAGTAGGCCCACAAGTCAGCCTCCCACCATGGTGGGTCCCAGCTAGCAGGGGGAGTATTCATTTTTTTGTGCGTAATAAGGAGGCACTTCCTTGCGTGCGAAGATATAGCTGATGGGTCCGAGCTGCCAGCGGCGGTAACTTTTTTTCGCAAAATACAGAGGCCCTTTCGGTGGGTCCCTGATGTCAGCTGGAGGAATCATTATTTTGCGCGTAATAAGGAGGCATTTCCTTGCGTGCAGCCGTGGACCCAGCTATCGGCCTCTCCACGTACAGTCCACTTCAGATGCATGTCGGTCGTTGACCATGTTGACCAGGCCGCGCTGAGAGCGCCAGGGCGGTGGACGACGGCGAGGCCTACGAAGGGGACGATGGGGAGCCGGGGAAGACGCGGCAGTGGAAGCCCGTGCGGAGAGGAGTACGACTGTACGAGGGTTTACTGGTTCGTCTGCCGTCGCCGGAGAATAACAGTAGGTGTGGGTGAGTAGAGGGATGGCTAGGCCAGCGATGGGAGTACGGTGGGGCGGTGAGGCCTGCGCGGCAGCAGAGCCGGCCGCGGGGAGGAGGGAGCAGGCAGTCCCGCCGGCGCTTGTTTGAGCGGCTAGAGCAGGAAGAGCAGAGATTGAAGAAGCACGACGGCCGTTGGATGGCCATCCAACAGTCACTGCTTGTGCGTCAACCTTTTTTTAGGAAAGCCTCAAATCTGTGGAAAACAGCATACAACCCATCTGCCATTATTTCTAATAATTTATAGCCCATTTGCTAATTATTAAGGTTTTTTGGAGCCCATATTCTTTTTGTTAGAATTACAGCCCATATTGTGGCCACGATTAAAAAAATATACGAAATATTGCATATTTCGGTGCGGTCCGAACTGTTTTTAATCCCGAAATTTCGACTCACATTCTTACTGATTTTAAAAATAAATGTATATCAATATAAAATCCAACAAATTCTCCACGCATAAAAATTAATGTAATTTGAAAATATCGAAATGAAAAAAAGATATTTGAAACTAATTGCCGGTTTGATGTGTTTTAAAAATGTACAGCCCATTTCTCATTACTGATGGGCGATTTTCTCGGCCAGCCGAATGAAAGCTCTCCTCGTCTTGAAAGATTTGCAGCCCAACAGGCCTGACAAAGCGACTTACTTGGCAAATCACAAAAAAACTAGGCTGTGGCCGTGGACCCAGCTGTCAGCCTCTCCACGTAAAGTACTCTTCCGATGGAAGTCGTTCCTTGACCACGTTGACCACGCCGCGCGGAAAGCAGCATGGCGGTGGACGACGGCGAGGCCTAGGAAGGGGACGACGCGGAGCCGGGGAAGGCGTGGCAGTGGAAGCCCGCGCAGAGAGGAGTACGAGGGTTCACTGGTTCGGCTGCGGTGTGAGGCTGCCGTCACCGCAGGGCCTGGCCAGCGGTGGGAATAGTAGGGGGTCGTGAGGCCTCCGCGGCAGCACAGCCGGCCACGGGAGGCAGGAGCATGCGGCACGACCGGCGCTGCTTTGGGCGGCTGGAGCAAGAAGACCATAGGTTGAAGAAGCACTACGGCCGTTGGATGGACATCGTACGGTCACTGGAGCTAGAATCGTTCATATTGACTAAATTTGACAAAGGCCCCCGTCCCAGTCAACTTAGTAGGCCCACAAGTCAGCCTCCCACCATGGTGGGTCCCAGCTAGTAGGGGGAGTATTCATTTTTTGTGTGCGTAATAAGGAGGCACTTCCTTGCGTGCGAAGATATAGCTGGTGGGTCCGAGCTGCCAGCGGCGGTAACTTTATTTCGCAAAATACAGAGGCCCTTTCGGTGGGTCCCTGATGTCAGCTGGAGGAATCATTATTTTGCGCGTAATAAGGAGGCAGTTCCTTGCGTGCGGCCGTGGACCCAGCTGTCGGCCTCTCCACGTACAGTCCACTTCAGATGCATGTCGGTCGTTGACCACGTTGACCAGGCCGCGCTGAGAGCGCCAGGGCGGTGGAGGACGGCGAGGCCTACGAAGGGGACGATGGGGTGCCGGGGAAGACGCGGCAGTGGAAGCCCGTGCGGAGAGGAGTACGACTGTACGAGGGTTTGCTGGTTCGTCTGCCGTCGCCGGAGAATAACAGCAGGTGTGGGTGAGTAGAGGGATGGCTAGGCCAGCAATGGTAGTATGCTGGGGCGGTGAGGCCTGCGCGGCAGCAGAGCCGGCCGCGGGGAGGAGGGAGCAGGCAGTCCCGCCGGCGCTTGTTTGAGCGGCTGGAGCAGGAAGAGCAGAGATTGAAGAAGCACGACGGCCGTTGGATGGCCATCCAACAGTCACTGCTTGTGCGTCAACCTTTTTTTTAGGAAAGCCTCAAATCTGTGGAAAACAGCATACAACCCATCTGCCATTAATTCTAATAATTTACAGCCCATTTGCTAATTATTAAGGTTTTTTTTGGAGCCCATATTCTTTTTGTTAGCATTACAGCCCATATTGTGGCCACGATTAAAAAATTATACGAAATTTTGCATATTTCGGTGCGGTCCGAACTGTTTTTAATCCCGAAATTTCGACTCACATTCAAACTGATTTTAAAAATAAATGTATATCAATATAAAATCCAACAAATTCTCCACGCATAAAAATTAATGTAATTTAAAAATATCAAAATGAAAAAAAAGATATTTGAAACTAATTGCCGGTTTGATGTGTTTTAAAAATGTACAACCCATTTCTCATTACTGATGGGCGATTTTCTCGGCCAGCCGAATGAAAGCTCTCCTCGTCTTGAAATATTTGCAGCCCAACAGGCCTGACAAAGCGACTTACTTGGCAAATCACAAAAAAACTAGGCTGTAGCCGTGGACCCAGCTGTCAGCCTCTCCACGTACAGTACTCTTCCGATGGAAGTCGTTCCTTGACCACGTTGACCACGCCGCGCGGAGAGCACCATGGCGGTGGACAATGGCGAGGCCTAGGAAGGGGACGACGCGGAGCCGGGGAAGGCGTGGCAGTGGAATCCCGCGCAGAGAGGAGTACGAGGGTTCACTGGTTCGGCTGCGGTGTGAGGCTGCCGTCACCGCAGGGCCTGGCCAGCTGTGGGAATAGTAGGGGGCCGTGAGGCCTCCGCGGCAGCACAGCCGGCCACGGGAGGCAGGAGCATGCGGCACGACCGGCGCTGCTTTGGGCGGCTGGAGCAAGAAGACCAGAGGTTGAAGAAGCACTACGGCCGTTGGATGGACATCGTACGGTCACTGGAGCTACAATCGTTCATATTGACTAAAGTTGACAAAGGCCCCCGTCCCAGTCAACTTAGTAGGCCCACAAGTCAGCCTCCCACCATGGTGGGTCCCAGCTAGCAGGGGGAGTATTCATTTTTTTTGTGCGTAATAAGGAGGCACTTCCTTGCGTGCGAAGATATAGCTGGTGGGTCCGAGCTGTCAACGGCGGTAACTTTTTTTCGCAAAATACAGAGGCCCTTTCGGTGGGTCCCTGATGTCAGCTGGAGGAATCATTATTTTGCGCGTAATAAGGAGGCATTTCCTTGCGTGCGGCCGTGGACCCAGCTGTCGGCCTCTCCACGTACAGTCCACTTCAGATGCATGTCGGTCGTTGACCACATTGACCAGGCCACGCTGAGAGCGCCAGGGCGGTGGACAACGGCGAGGTCTACGAAGGGGACGATGGGGAGCCGGGGAAGACGCGGCAGTGGAAGCCCGTGCTGAGAGGAGTACGACTGTACGAGGGTTTACTGGTTCGTCTGCCGTCGCCGGAGAATAACAGTAGGTGTGGGTGAGTAGAGGGATGGCTAGGCCAGCGATGGGAGTACGGTCGGGCGGTGAGGCCTGCGCGGCAGCAGAGCCGGCCGCGGGGAGGAGGGAGCAGACAGTCCCGCCGGCGCTTGTTTGAGCGGCTGGAGCAGGAAGAGCAGAGATTGAAGAAGCACGACGGCCGTTGGATGGCCATCCAACAGTCACTGCTTGTGCGTCAACCTTTTTTTAGGAAAGCCTCAAATCTGTGGAAAACAGCATACAACCCATCTGCCATTATTTCTAATAATTTACAGCCCATTTGCTAATTATTATGGTTTTTTTTGGAGCCCATATTCTTTTTGTTAGCATTACAACCCATATTGTGGCCACGATTAAAAAATTATACGAAATTTTGCATATTTCGGTGCGGTCCGAACTGTTTTTAATCCTGAAATTTCGACTCACATTCAAACTGATTTTAAAAATAAATGTATATCAATATAAAATCCAACAAATTCTCCACACATAAAAATTAATGTGATTTAAATATATCGAAATGAAAAAAAAAGATATTTGAAACTAATTGCCGGTTTGATGTGTTTTGAAAATCTACAGCCCATTTCTCATTACTGATGGGCGATTTTCTCGGCCAGCCGAATGAAAGCTCTCCTCGTCTTGAAAGATTTGCAGCCCAACAGGCCTGACAAAGCGACTTACTTGGCAAATCACAAAAAACTAGGCTGTGGCCGTGGACCCAGCTGTCAGCCTCTCCACGTACAGTACTCTTCCGATGGAAGTCGTTCCTTGACCACGTTGACCACGCCGCGCGGAGAGCACCATGGCGGTGGACGACGGCGAGGCCTAGGAAGGGGACGACGCGGAGCCGGGGAAGGCGTGGCAGTGGAAGCCCGCGCAGAGAGGAGTACGAGGGTTCACTGGTTCGGCTGCGGTGTGAGGCTGCCGTCACCGTAGGGCCTGGCCAGCGGTGGGAATAGTAGGGGGCCGTGAGGCCTCCGCGGCAGCACGGCCGACCACGGGAGGCAGGAGCATGCGGCACGACCGGCGCTGCTTTGGGCGGCTGGAGCAAGAAGACCAGTGGTTGAAGAAGCACTACGGCCGTTGGATGGACATCGTACGGTCACTTGAGCTAGAATCGTTCATATTGACTAAAGTTGACAAAGGCCCCCGTCCCAGTCAACTTAGTAGGCCCACAAGTCAGCCTCCCACCATGGTGGGTCCCAGCTAGCAGGGGGAGTATTCATTTTTTTTGTGCGTAATAAGGAGGCACTTCCTTGCGTGCGAAGATATAGCTGGTGGGTCCGAGCTGTCAGCGGCGGTAACTTTTTTTCGCAAAATACAGAGGCCCTTTCGGTGGGTCCCTGATGTCAGGTGGAGGAATCATCATTTTGCGCGTAATAAGGATGCATTTCCTTGATTGCGGCCGTGGACCCAGCTGTCGGCCTCTCCACGTACAGTCCACTTCAGATGCATGTCGGTCGTTGACCACGTTGACCAGGACGCGCTGCGAGCGCCAGGGCGGTGGACGACGGCGAGGCCTACGAAGGGGACGATGGGGAGCCGGGGAAGACGCGGCAGTGGAAGCCCGTGCGGAGAGGAGTACGACTGTACGAGGGTTTACTGGTTCGTCTGCCGTCGCCGGAGAATAACAGTAGGTAAGGGTGAGTAGAGGGATGGCTAGGCCAGCGATGGGGGTATGGTGGGGCGGTGAGGCCTGCGCGGCAGCAGAGCCGGCCGTGGGGAGGAGGGAGCAGGAAGTCCCGCCGGCGCTTGTTTGAGCGGCTGGAGCAGGAAGAGCAGAGATTGAAGAAGCACGACGGCCGTTGGATGGCCATCCAACAGTCACTACTTGTGCGTCAACCTTTTTTTTAGGAAAGCCTCAAATCTGTGGAAAACAGCATACAACCCATCTGCCATTATTTCTAATAATTTACAGCCCATTTGCTAATTATTAAGGTTTTTTTGGAGCCCATATTCTTTTTGTTAGCATTATAGCCCATATTGTGGCCACGATTAAAAAATTATACGAAATTTTGCATATTTCGGTGCGGTCCGAACTGTTTTTAATCCCGAAATTTCGACTCACATTCAAACTGATTTTAAAAATAAATGTATATCAATATAAAATCCAACAAATTCTCCACGCATAAAAATTAATGTAATTTAAAAATATCAAAATGAAAAAAAATATTTGAAACTAATTGCCGGTTTGATGTGTTTTAAAAATGTACAGCCCATTTCTCATTACTGATGGGCGATTTTCTCGGCCATTCGAATGAAAGCTCTCCTCGTCTTGAAAGATTTGCAGCCCAACAGGCCTGACAAAGCGACTTACTTGGCAAATCACAAAAAAACTAGGCTGTAGCCGTGGACCCAGCTGTCAGCCTCTCCACGTACAGTACTCTTCCGATGGAAGTCGTTCCTTGACCACGTTGACCACGCCGCGCGGAGAGCACCATGGCGGTGGACGACGGCGAGGCCTAGGAAGGGGACGACGCGGAGCCGGGGAAGGCGTGGCAGTGGAAGCCCGCGTAGAGAGGAGTACGAGGGTTCACTGGTTCGGCTGCGGTGTGAGGCTGCCGTCACCGCAGGGCCTGGCCAGCGGTGGGAATAGTAGGGGGCCGTGAGGCCTCCGCGGCAGCACAGCCGGCCACGGGAGGCAGGAGCATGCGGCACGACCGGCGCTGCTTTGGGCGGCTGGAGCAAGAAGACCAGAGGTTGAAGAAGCACTATGGCCGTTGGATGGACATCGTACGATCACTGGAGCTAGAATCGTTCATATTGACTAAAGTTGACAAAGGCCCCCGTCCCAGTCAACTGAGTAGGCCCACAAGTCAGCCTCCCACCATGTTGGGTCCCAGCTAGCAGGGGGAGTATTCTTTTTTTTGTGCGTAATAAGGAGGCACTTCCTTGCGTGCGAAGATATAGCTGGTGGGTCCGAGCTGTCAGCGGCGGTAACTTTTGTTCGCAAAATACAGAGGCCCTTTCGGTGGGTCCCTGATGTCAGGTGGAGGAATCATTATTTTGCGCGTAATAAGGAGGCATTTCCTTGCGTGCGGCCGTGGACCCAGCTGTCGGCCTCTCCACGTACAGTCCACTTCAGATGCATGTCGGTCGTTGACCACGTTGACCAGGCAGCGCTGAGAGCGCCAGGGTGGTGGACGACGGCGAGGCCTGCGAAGGGGACGATGGGGAGCCGGGGAAGACGCGGCAGTGGAAGCCCGCGCGGAGAGGAGTACGACCGTACGAGGGTTTGCTGGTTCGTCTGCCGTCGCCGGAGAATAACAGCAGGTGTGGGTGAGTAGAGGGATGGCTAGGCCAGCGATGGGAGTATGGTGGGGCGGTGAGGCCTGCGCGGCAGCAGAGCCGGCCGCGGGGAGGAGGGAGCAGGCAGTCCCGCCGGCGCTTGTTTGAGCGGCTCGAGCAGGAAGAGCAGAGATTGAAGAAGCACGACGGCCGTTGGATGGCCATCCATCAGTCACTGCTTGTGCGTCAACCTTTTTTTAGGAAAGCCTCAAATCTGTGGAAAACAACATACAACACATCTGCCATTATTTCTAATAATTTACAGCCCATTTGCTAATTATTAAGGTTTTTTTTGGAGCCCATATTCTTTTTGTTAGCATTACAGCCCATATTGTGGCCACGATTAAAAAATTATACGAAATTTTGCATATTTCGGTGCGGTCCGAACTGTTTTTAATCCCGAAATTTCGACTCACATTCAAACTGATTTTAAAAATAAATGTATATCAATATAAAATCCAACAAATTCTCCATGCATAAAAATTAATGTAATTTAAAATCTCGAAATGAAAAAAAGATATTTGAAACTAGTTGCCGGTTTGATGTGTTTTAAAAATGTACAGCCCATTTCTCATTACTGATGGGCGATTTTCTCGGCCAGCCGAATGAAAGCTCTCCTCGTCTTGAAAGATTTGCAGCCCAACAGGCCTGACAAAGCGACTTACTTGGCAAATCACAAAAAAACTAGGCTGTGGCTGTGGACCCAGCTGTCAGCCACTCCACGTACAGTACTCTTCCGATGGAAGTCGTTCCTTGACCACCTTGACCACGCCGCGCGGAGAGCACCATGGCGGTGGACGACGGCGAGGCCTAGGAAGGGGACGACGTGGAGCCGGGGAAGGCGTGGCAGTGGAAGCCCGCGGGAGAGGAGTACGAGGGTTCACTAGTTCGGCTGCGGTGTGAGGCTGCCGTCGCCGCAGGGCCTGGCCAGCGGTGGGAATAGTAGGGGGCCGTGAGGCCTCCGCGGCAGCACAGCCTGCCACGGGAGGCAGGAGCATGCGGCACGACCGGCGCTGCTTTGGGCGGCTGGAGCAAGAAGACCAGAGGTTGAAGAAGCACTACGGCCGTTGGATGGACATCGTACGGTCACTGGAGCTAGAATCGTTCATATTGACTAAAGTTGACAAAGGCCCCCGTCCCAGTCAACTTAGTAGGCCCACAAGTCAGCCTCCCACCATGGTGGGTCCCAGCTAGCAGGGGGAGTATTCTTTTTTTGTGTGCGTAATAAGGAGGCACTTCCTTGTGTGCAAAGATATAGCTGGTGGGTCCGAGCTGTCAGCGGCGGTAACTTTTTTCGCAAAATACAGAGGCCCTTTCGGTGGGTCCCTGATGTCAGGTGGAGGAATCATTATTTTGCGCGTAATAAGGAGGCATTTCCTTGCGTGCGGCCGTGGACCCAGCTGTCGGCCTCTCCACGTACAATTCACTTCAGATGCATGTCGGTCGTTGACCATGTTGACCAGGCCGCGCTGAGAGCGCCAGGGCGGTGGACGACGGCGAGGCCTACGAAGGGGACGATGGGGAGCCGGGGAAGACGCGGCAGTGGAAGCCCGCGCGGAGTGGAGTACGACTGTACGAGGGTTTACTGGTTCGTCTGCCGTCGCGGGAGACTAACAGCAGGTGTGGGTGAGTAGAGGGATGGCTAGGCCAGCAATGGGAGTACGGTGGAGCGGTGAGGCCTGCGCGGCAGCAGAGCCGGCCGCGGGGAGGAGGGAGCAGGCAGTCCCGCCGGCGCTTGTTTGAGCGGCTGGAGCAGGAAGAGCAGAGATTGAAGAAGCACGACGGCCGTTGGATGGCCATCCAACAGTCACTGCTTGTGCATCAACCTTTTTTTTAGGAAAGCCTCAAATATGTGGAAAACAGCATACAACCCATCTGCCATTATTACTAATAATTTACAGCCCATTTGCTAATTATTAAGGTTTTTTTTGGAGCCCATATTCTTTTTGTTAGCATTACAGCCCATATTGTGGCCACGATTAAAAAATTATACGAAATTTTGCATATTTCGGTGCGGTCCGAACTGTTTTTAATCCCGAAATTTCGACTCACATTCAAACTGATTTTAAAAATAAATTTATATCAATATAAATTCCAACAAATTCTCCACGTATAAAAATTAATGTAATTTAAAAATATCGATATGAAAAAAGGTATTTGAAACTAATTGCCGGTTTGATGTGTTTTAAAAATGTACAGCCCATTTCTCATTACTGATGGGCGATTTTCTCGGGCAGCCGAATGAAAGCTCTCCTCGTCTTGAAAGATTTGCAGCCCAACAGGCCTGACAAAGAGACTTACTTGGCAAATCACAAAAAAACTAGGCTGTGGCCGTGGACCCAGCTGTCAGCCTCTCCACGTACAATACTCTTCTGATGGAAGTCGTTCCTTGACCACGTTGACCACGCCGCGCGGAGAGCACCATGGGGGTGGACGACGGCGAGGCCTAGGAAGGGGACGACGCGGAGCCGGGGAAGGCGTGGCAGTGGAAGCCCGCGGGAGAGGAGTACGAGGGTTCACTAGTTCGGCTGCGGTGTGAGGCTGCCGTCGCCGCAGGGCCTGGCCAGCGGTGGGAATAGTAGGGGGCCGTGAGGCCTCCGCGGCAGCACAGCCTGCCACGGGAGGCAGGAGCATGCGGCACGGCCGGCGCTGCTTTGGGCGGCTGGAGCAAGAAGACCAGAGGTTGAAGAAGCACTACGGCCGTTGGATGGACATCGTACGGTCACTGGAGCTAGAATCGTTCATATTGACTAAAGTTGACAAAGGCCCCCGTCCCAGTCAACTTAGTAGGCCCACAAGTCAGCCTCCCACCATGGTGGGTCCCAGCTAGCAGGGGGAGTATTCTTTTTTTTTTGTGCGTAATAAGGAGGCACTTCCTTGCGTGCAAAGATATAGCTGGTGGGTCCGAGCTGTCAGCGGCGGTAACTTTTTTCGCAAAATACAGAGGCCCTTTCGGTGGGTCCCTGATGTCAGGTGGAGGAATCATTATTTTGCGCGTAATAAGGAGGCATTTCCTTGCGTGCGGCCGTGGACCCAGCTGTCGGCCTCTCCACGTACAATTCACTTCAGATGCATGTCGGTCGTTGACCATGTTGACCAGGCCGCGCTGAGAGCGCCAGGGCGGTGGACGACGGCGAGGCCTACGAAGGTGACGATGGGGAGCCGGGGAAGACGCGGCAGTGGAAGCCCGCGCGGAGTGGAGTACGACTGTACGAGGGTTTACTGGTTCGTGTGCCGTCGCCGGAGACTAACAGCAGGTGTGGGTGAGTAGAGGGATGGCTAGGCCAGCAATGGGAGTACGGTGGAGCGGTGAGGCCTGCGCGGCAGCAGAGCCGGCCGCGGGGAGGAGGGAGCAGGCAGTCCCGCCGGCGCTTGTTTGAGCGGCTGGAGCAGGAAGAGCAGAGATTGAAGAAGCACGACGGCCGTTGGATGGCCATCCAACAGTCACTGCTTGTGCGTCAACCTTTTTTTTAGGAAAGCCTCAAATATGTGGAAAACAGCATACAACCCATCTGCCATTATTACTAATAATTTACAGCCCATTTGCTAATTATTAAGGTTTTTTTTGGAGCCCATATTCTTTTTGTTAGCATTACAGCCCATATTGTGGCCACGATTAAAAAATTATACGAAATTTTGCATATTTCGGTGCGGTCCGAACTGTTTTTAATCCCGAAATTTCGACTCACATTCAAACTGATTTTAAAAATAAATGTATATCAATATAAATTCCAACAAATTCTCCACGTATAAAAATTAATGTAATTTAAAAATATCGATATGAAAAAAAGGTATTTGAAACTAATTGCCGGTTTGATGTGTTTTAAAAATGTACAGCCCATTTCTCATTACTGATGGGCGATTTTCTCGGGCAGCCGAATGAAAGCTCTCCTCGTCTTGAAAGATTTGCAGCCCAACAGGCCTGACAAAGACTTACTTGGCAAATCACAAAAAAACTAGGCTGTGGACGTGGACCCAGCTGTCAGCCTCTCCACGTACAATACTCTTCCGATGGAAGTCGTTCCTTGACCACGCCGTGCGGAGAGCACCATGGCGGTGGACGACGGCGAGGCCTAGGAAGGGGACGACGCGGAGCCGGGGAAGGCGTGGCAGTGGAAGCCCGCGCAGAGACGAGTACGAGGGTTCACTGGTTCGGCTGCGGTGTGAGGCTGCCGTCACCGCAGGGCCTGGCCAACGGTGGGAATAGTAGGGGGCCGTGAGGCCTCCGCGGCAGCACAGCCGCCCACGGGAGGCAGGGGCATGCGGCACGACCGGCGCTGCTTTGGGCGGCTGGGGCAAGAAGACCAGAGGTTGAAGAAGCACTACGGCCGTTGGATGGACATCGTACGGTCACTGGAGCTAGAATCGTTCATATTGACTAAAGTTGACAAAGGCCGCCGTCCCAGTCAACTTAGTAGGCCCACAAGTCAGCCTCCCACCATGGTGGGTCCCAGCTAGCAGGGGAGTATTCATTTTTTGTGTGCGTAATAAGGAGGCACTTCCTTGCGTGCGAAGATATAGCTGGTGGGTCCGAGCTGTCAGCGGCGGTAACTTTTTTTCGGAAAATACGGAGGCCCTTTCGGTGGGTCCCTGATGTCAGGTGGAGGAATCATTATTTTGCGCGTAATAAGGAGGCATTTCCTTGCGTGCGGCCGTGGACCCAGCTGTCGGCCTCTCCACGTACAGTCCACTACAGATGCATGTCGGTCGTTGACCACGTTAACCAGGCCGCGCTGAGAGCGCCAGGGCGGTGGACGACGGTGAGGCCTACGAAGGGGACGATGGGGAGCCGAGGAAGACGCGGCAGTGGAAGCCCCCGCGGAAAGGAGTACGACTGTACGAGGGTTTACTGGTTCGTCTGCCGTCGCCGAAGAATAACAGCAGGTGTGGGTGAGTAGAGGGATGGCTAGGCCAGCGATGGGAGTACGGTGGGGCGGTGAGGCCTGCGCGGCAGCAGAGCCGGCCGCGGGGAGGTGGGAGCAGGCAGTCCCGCCGGCGCTTGTTTGAGCGGCTGGAGCAGGAAGAGCAGAGATTGAAGAAGCACGACGGCCGTTGGATGACCATCCAACGGTCACTGCTTGTGCGTCAACCTTTTTTTAGGAAAGCCTCAAATCTGTGGAAAACAACATACAACCCATCTGCCATTATTTCTAATAATTTACAGCCCATTTGCTAATTATGAAGGTTTTTTTTGGAGCCCATATTCTTTTTGTTAGCATTACAGCCCATATTGTGGCCACGATTAAAAAATTATACAAAATTATGCATATTTCGGTGCGGTCCGAACTGTTTTTAATCCCGAAATTTCGACTCACATTCAAACTGATTTTAAAAATAAATGTATATCAATATAAATTCCAACAAATTCTCCACGCATAAAAATTAATGTAATTTAAAAATATGGAAATGAAAAAAAAGATATTTGAAACTAATTGCCGGTTTGATGTGTTTTAAAAATGTACAGCCCATTTCTCATTACTGATGGGCGATTTTCTCGGGCAGCCGAATGAAAGCTCTCCTCGTCTTGAAAGATTTGCAGCCCAACAGGCCTGACAAAGCGACTTACTTGGCAAATCACAAAAAAACTAGGCTGTGGCCATGGACCCAGCTGTCAACCTCTCCACGTACAGTACTCTTCCGATGGAAGTCGTTCCTTGACCACGTTGACCACGCCGCGCGGAGATCACCATGGCGGTGGACGACGGCGAGGCCTAGGAAGGGGACGACACGGAGCCGGGGAAGGCATGGCAGTGGAAGCCCGCGCGGAGAGAAGTACGAGGGTTCACTGGTTCGGCTGCGGTGTGAGGCTGCCGTTGCCGCAGGGCCTGGCCAGCAGTGGGAATAGTAGGGGGCCGTGAGGCCTCCGCGGCAGCACAGCCGGCCATGGGAGGCAGGAGCCAGCGGCACGACCGGCGCTGCTTTGGGCGGCTTGAGCAAGAAGACCAGAGGTTGAAGAAGCACTACGGCCGTTGGATGGACATCGTACGGTCACTGGAGCTAGAATCGTTCATATTGACTAAAGATGACAAAGGCCCCCGTCCCAGTCAACTTAGTAGGCCCACAAGTCGGCCTCCCACCATGGTGGGTCCCAGCTAGCAGGGGAGTATTCATTTTTTTTGTGCGTAATAAGGAGGCACTTCCTTGCGTGCGAAGATATAGCTGGTGGGTCCGAGCTGTCAGCGGCGGTAACATTTTTTCGCGAAATACAGAGGCCCTTTCGGTGGGTCCCTGATGTCAGGTGGAGAAATCATTATTTTGCACGTAATAAGGAGGCATTTCCTTGCGTGCGGCCGTGGACCCAGCTGTCGGCCTCTCCACGTACAGTCCACTTCAGATACATGTCGGTCGTTGACCACGTTGACCAGGCCGCGCTAAGAGCGCCAGGGCGGTGGACGACGGCGAGGCCTACGAAGGGGACGATGGGGAGCCGGGGAAGACGCGGCAGTGGAAGCCCGCGCAGAGAGGAGTACGACTGTACGAGGGTTTACAGGTTCGTCTGCCGTCGCCGGAGAATAACAGTAGGTGTGGGTGAGTAGAGGGATGGCTAGGCCAGCGATGGGAGTACGGTGGGGTGGTGAGGCCTGCGCGGCAGCAGAGCCAGCCACGGGAAGGAGGGAGCAGGCAGTCCTGCAGGCGCTTGTTTGAGCGGCTGGAGCAGGAAGAGCAGAGATTGAAGAAGCACGACGGCCGTTGGATGGCCATCCAACAGCCACTGCTTGTGCGTCAACCTTTTTTTTAGGAAAGCCTCAAATCTGTGGAAAATAGCATACAGCCCATCTGCCATTATTTCTAAAAATTTACAGCCCATTTGCTAATTATTATGGTTTTTTTGGAGCCCATATTCTTTTTGTTAGCATTACAGCCCATATTGTGGCCACGGTTAAAAAATTATACGAAATTTTGCATATTTCGGTGCGGTCCGAACTGTTTTTAATCCCGAAATTTCGACTCACATTCAAACTGATTTTAAAAATGAATGTATATCAATATAAAATCCAACAAATTCTCCACGCATAAAAATTAATGTAATTTAAAATCTCGAAATGAAAAAAAGATATTTGAAGCTAGTTGCCGGTTTGATGTGTTTTAAAAATGTACAGCCCATTTCTCATTACTGATGGGCGATTTTCTCGACCAGCCGAATGAAAGCTCTCCTCGTCTTGAAAGATTTGCAGCCCAAGAGGCCTGACAAAGCGACTTACTTGGCAAATCACAAAAAAACTAGGCTGTGGCCGTGGACCCAGCTGTCAGCCTCTCCACGTACAGTACTCTTCCGATGGAAGTCGTTCCTTGACCACCTTGACTACGCCGCGCGGAGAGCACCATGGCGGTGGAGGACGGCGAGGCCTAGGAAGGGGACGACGCGGAGCCGAGGAAGGCGTGGCAGTGGAAGCCCGCGCGGAGAGGAGTACGAGGGTTCACTGGTTCGGCTGCAGTGTGAGGCTGCCGTCGCCGCAGGGCCTGGCCAGCGGTGGGAATAGTAGGGGGCCGTGAGGCCTCCGCGGCAGCACAACCGGCCACGGGTGGCAGGAGCATGCGGCACGACCGGCGCTGCTTTGTGCGGCTGGAGCAAGAAGACCAGAGGTTGAAGAAGCACTACGGCCGTTGGATGGACATCGTACGGTCACTGGAGCTAGAATCGTTCATATTGACTAAAGTTGACAAAGGCCCCCATCCCAGTCAACTTACTAGGCCCACAAGTCAGCCTCCCACCATGGTGGGTCCCAGCTAGCAGGGGGAGTATTCATTTTTTTGTGCATAATAAGGAGGCACTTCCTTGCGTGCGAAGATATAGCTGGTGGGTCCGAGCTGCCAGCGGCGGTAACTTTTTTTCACAAAATACAGAGGCCCTTTCGGTGGGCCCCTGATGTCAGGTGGAGGAATCATTATTTTGCGCGTAATAAGGAGGCATTTCCTTGCGTGCGGCCGTGGACCCAGCTGTCGGCCTCTCCACGTACAGTCCACTTCAGATGCATGTCGGTCGTTGACCACGTTGACCAGGCCGCTGAGAGCGCCAGGGCGGTGGACGACGGCGAGGAATACAAAGGGGACGATGGGGAGCCGGGGAAGACGCTGCAGTGGAAGCCGGCGCGGAGAGGAGTACGACTGTACGAGGGTTTACTGGTTCGTCTGCCGTCGCCGGAGAATAACAGCAGGTGTGGGTGAGTAGAGGGATGGCTAGGCCAGCAATGGGAGTATGGTGGGGCGGTGAGGCCTGCGCGGCAGCAGAGCCGGCCGCAGGGAGGAGGGAGCAGGCAGCCCCGCCGGCGCTTGTTTGAGCGGCTGGAGCAGGAAGAGCGGAGATTGAAGAAGCACGATGGCCGTTGGATGGCCATCCAACAGTCACTGCTTGTGCGTCAACCTTTTTTGTAGGAAAGCCTCAAATCTGTGGAAAACAGCATACAACCTATCTGCCATTATTTCTAATAATTTACAGCCCATTTGCTAATTATTAAGGTTTTTTTTGGAGCCCATATTCTTTTTGTTAGCATTACAGCCCATATTGTGGCCACGATTAAAAAATTATACGAAATTTTGCATATATCGGTGCGGTCCGAACTGTTTTTAATCCCGAAATTTCGACTCACATTCAAACTGATTTTAAAAATAAATGTATATCAATATAAAATCCAACAAATTCTCCACGCAGAAAAATTAATGTAATTTAAAAATATCAAAATGAAAAAAAAGATATTTGAGACTAATTGGCGCCTTGTCAATCTGTTGCAGATATTTGGCCACGGATGTCGCCGTCGCCGCTAGTTGGTCCTTGTTGTCAAACCAAGACTGTATCTTCAACATCCTAGCTAGCTTCACAGGGTCGCCGTCTGCGATCCTCACGTATCGGTTGTACTCCTCCATCGATCTACTTCTCCACAGCATCTTCACTCGCCGGCGGTGGTTTTTGAATGGAAGAGGAGAGGAGCAGCGCTGGTTTTGGATTAGAACGGGAGAGGAGCGACGCTGGTTTTGGACTGGAACAGGAGAGGAGGGGCTGTGGTTTTGAAATGGAAGAGGTGAGGAGCGGCGCTGCATTTAGATTGGAACAGGAGAGGAGCGGCGGTGGTTTAAGAGGAGAAGAGCGGAAGAGCGGCGCTGGTCTTGGAAGTATTTTTTTGTTGTTTTGCGTATTTTGGGTCAAAGTTTGACCATGTACTGTATTTGACAAGCAAAATGTGAATGCATGTCACCAAAAATTGTATCGTTTGGTTCGTATCTGAATGTACTTTCAAATTATATTATTTTTGCAACGTATAACATATATTTTATGTGCGAAAATCATGGTCAATTATGACCCAGAATAAAAGGGAGACTAGTTAATGTGGGGTCGCTTTCTTAATTGAAGGGTAAATTGATTTTGATTTTGATCCAGTCACAGCGCGCCGGCCCTCTCGTCCAATCCTAAATCGCTGCCGCACGCTCCTCTCCCTCTTCTCCATTGCAAAACCACCTCCTCTCCTCTCCATCATCTCCATTCCAATACCACCGTCTCGCCTCTCCCTCTTCTGATCTTCTCCATTGCAAAACCACCTCCTCTCCTCTCCATCATCTCCATTCCAAAACCACCGTGTCACCTCTCCCTCTTCTGATCTTCTCCATTGCAAAACCACCTCCTCTCCTCTCCATCATCTCCATTCTAAAAACACCGTATCGCCTCTCCCTCTTCTCTATTGCAAGGCCACCGTCTCTCCTCCCATCTTCCAAAGCTAGCACCGGACCACTTAGAAGGACATCTACGGAGAGGATGCAGCAGGGAATCAGGCAGATCGCCGGCCGCGACCAGGCAAAGTTAGCCAGGTTGAAGGAGATCTTTAGTTGGTTTGACAATGAGTGGGATATTTCGAGGACGGTGCGGGCCATGTGGCAATGTATGCGAAAGAGCGAGACGGAGGCGATGAGGGCGGCGATGTACATGTACTCCTCGGCGGCAGTCACGCTGCAGTCGTCCGAGTTCATCGAGTATCTCCTCTGGGCGATGGAGCAGATGGATTCGCCCGAGGCGACAGTCAGGCGGAGGTGATGGGCGTACAGGTCGAAGGTCGATCACCCAGAGGATAACTAATTGATCGAGTGTGGTGTGCCGTTCGTGAGGGTGCAGAGCCAGCCGGAGCCACAGGAGTATTCGTTCTCCCACCGCAAGAGGAGGACGGATGGCGTGACGTCGCTTCCCCGCCGTTCTCCACGGTTCCCTCGACGCTCGCCTCGTTTCAACGGCGGCGGTAGGGTTTAAGGTAAGATTGGCACTAACCTAATCTTCCACCTGCTCATACTTACAATCAGTGTGACAGCTAATGAAAATCATGCTTACAATCAGTCTCCGAGTACTACGCCAATCACCCTAAAATAGCTCTGGACCTTTGGGTCAAAGTTGTGACACAGTGTACAAATAAACAAAAATAGATTGGTGCTTCTTTCAGAAAAGAGTACTCCCTAGAAAACTGCCAATATAAGCTACTAGTATTTGGTTAGATGATTTGCTGCCGAGAAAGATCCGTCCACAGAGAGCGCCACACATCCCACTGGTGGTGGTGATGCCAATGCGTGCATGCAACATGGTTGGTGTCGGTAATTTTTACGTGGCACACCTCGCACTCTGCATATATGCCGGTTCCATACGTACATTTGTGCAGTTCCACCAAAATGCAGCTGAATAACCCTGTTTGCACAGAGTATGAAAAAGCGTGATTACATTATAGTGGCACTAGTTGATGAAACACACAAAAAAAATAGAAGAAAATATTGTGATAATATCATACTATGCCATGCTGCGAGGGCGAGATGGGCCCTGCGACGCCTCATACGGTACGCCTCATACTGGACATCGTCCCAAGTCTCCCAGATACACCTTCTGCCAGTGATGAACATCAGTGTACATTGGTATTACAAGGAGGCGCCTTGAGACATTCAAATCTCTATTTTTGTACATATCAACTAAAATTAAGCACCCCAGTTTGTAGAAACGCTTAAACATTAACAATGGGACTAGTTGATGAAACATACATTAACAAAGGGAAGCACTTTCTTTATCTACATTGGAAATGAAATGATAGAGATGACACTCGCTCTATTTTAACTGTATTATTACTTCATTTTATCACTGACACTAGGGTCGAGCAGGTGGCAAATGAGGTGTACCGTGCGTCGCAAGGATGGAGGCCGGGGGTGCTTAGACTGGGATGCTGAAGCTGGCTCTTTCAGTCACCAACATGGATGATTCAATTCATGGGACCTTTTGGTGCAGTTCACCTAAAATGAAGCAATGTCCCGTGAGCTAGCAGCTTCTTCAATTTTTTAAGAAAAGGGCTCCAGCCCCGGTTCCATTTCCATTAGAAAACGAAACCCACAGAGCTTCTTCTTCATTAGTTGCAATAAAATTCAGCAACATCAAGGTCGGTTGTGAAGCTCCTGGAATGCTCAACTATAATTTGGATATCATTTGTGCAGTTCAACTAAGATCGAGCGTGAAATGTATATCTCTGTTTGCACAAAAAAGATGTTAAGGAGGGTGACTAACAAGTGATGAAACATGCATCAAATGAAAAGAAGCATGTTCCTTATCTGAATGGCAATCCTACAAGGACAGTAGCAATTTCTAAAGCACTGGCATTGCTAGATATTAGTGTGGGCATTAGGATTAACTATGACAACCATTAAATACGACATTACTTTGGGCACGGGAGAGTAGGCGGACCAGGACAGTTGCATTTCTAACGAAAAGAACCAACTTATCTTAATGGGAAATTTTAGCAGGACATGTAAAGAAGTGCCATTGACTCATATTACTGGAGGCATTACATTGAAAACAACATTGGTTTAACGCGTCCTTACTTTTAACAGTGCGATTGCTACATTTTACCAGTGGCATTACATAAGAGTGGCTCGGGGCAACAAACATCAGAACAGGATATCTGGGTTGGTCCCATTTTTGTTCGGTATAGCCACCTTATACTGTGTGAGGCTAGCAAATCTGGTGCTAGATTTACTCTGTTGACTTGTCCCCCAGTCCCCACTTTCTTTCCTTTTTCAACCAATAGATCGGGTTTATATTGAGTTTGTACTCTGTTTCCCTTTATTTCCCTATTAGACCTAGAGACCAGTTGGATAGCCAGTCTCTGCTACTTTTTGCCCCCATTATTTCCTCTTTTGACCAAGTCCTAGATTCAGGTAACAAATCCTCCCCCACCCCCACCCCCTTTCTTCCTTGTTTGAACCAAGTAGTAGTAGATTCGAGTGCATGAACTAGTTTTACCTCTTAAACGTAAAAAAATTAGGTGGTTTTCGAACAGCCGATCGATCCTATCTACGAGGGGGCCTGAGAAATTGTAAAAGATACAAATGCAGCGACGTCAGGAGCTCGGGAAGTAGAGCAAGGCCGGTTTTGAAGGAAGTTATACCTGATGGTCGCCGGGATGTCGCTAGGTGGGCGGCGGGAGGCCGGATCTACCCACACTACGGCAGCGAGGAAGAAGGGGTCGGAGGCCCTCCCTCGCCAGCGGTGCTTGGGAGAGAACGGCAAGGCAGGCTGATCGGGGCGCGCCCAGCAGTGGGTAAGAGCCGTCGCTGAGGACGACCGCGTGAACGTTGCACCTTCTCACCTTCCCCGGCGGAGAGGATCCGGCTGGATCTATGACCAGCGGTGATTAGAGAAAGAGAGAGTGTGTGGCCACCGCTGTCATGTTTAGATCTGGAGAGGCCGAGACAGTGTGAAGAGAGCAACACTAGCAAGCAAGCGCGGAGGCTCCTGCCTATATAGTGGAGTAGTACTAGTTTTCTTTTGTCTACCGGAGTCAGCTTGACCTCGTCAATGACTATCGAGAAGTCTTCATGCACGTGCCCCGGAGGCACAGTTGTCGTCATTTTGATCTGAAGCGCCGGATTATAACATATAACACGAAAAAATGCCAAATGACAAGAAATCATAACCTCACTGCCCAAAGGAGACAACATGAATCCCGACGGACAAACTAGACGAGGAACAAAGCTCAAATTAAAGATAAACTCGTAGAAAAGGGGTCCGTCGATAGATGTCCTAATTAACATAGCCGGCTTGACCTAGATGGCAGCCGAGTAGTCACGGTTCGTGCATGTGCCCCCAATGACTAGACCAACTCAGTTGTCGCCGTTTAACCCTCGCAGTGATCCGAAGCACATGACACCTAATTTTGCGAGATGACAAGAAACCTTTTTTTAGATTTCTCACCACAACTACAGCCATGTACAACACAGCCTGCACGATATGTACTCTCTACGTTCCAAAATAGATGACCCAACTTTGTACTAAAGTTAGTGCAAAATTAAGTCATCTATTTTGGAACGGAGGGAGTAGACGATAGCCAATCCAGGCATGTCTGCTAGAGGCTGGTCACATGCATGGACGAACTCATCTTCCGTGTCTTGCAGGGATCGTCCAGGCACCAACGTAGTACAACACTTCTCTAGTACTATCGCTCGTCTCCCTCTTCTATTAAGTCACCCGACTTGCGGGGCTGGGGAGTGTGCCTATGGTCGGTTCTCAATTGCCGTCCCACATGTGTGTGCAAACGCAATATGATGTGCGTTCCATTCAGAGAGCACCGTGCCAGACCGACCGACCGTCTGGAGTGTGCCAGACCGACGGGCGTGCTGTATACTCCGTACATGTGTACCACTGTTTTCTAGACGCTTTGCTCCATGGCGCGGGCACAATCCATGGATACAAAATTAGTATACTGTATACTATTTAAAAGTCGAGGGCGGGGCTTTTCCTGCGCGGTAGGCGGCAGGGCAGTTCCACCTAGTCGGTTCGACAGAGACGCGAGAAGATGAGGGAGACCCCTACCCTAGGGTGCCCTAGGTAGCTGCCGCACGCATCATTGTTTTCTCTTTTCTTTATGCTCTTGCACCCTAGAGTGAAATGATGGTTGCTTCGTCCGTCCAGCTTAATGCGGGAAAGGTGGAGCTTTGTGATTTGACCCCTCATTGCTCATTTTCTACTACTGCGGCGCTACGACCAGGGTGCCTCCAATTCCAACCGCTGCTCCGAACTGTAATTTGGTGCATCGCACGTGGAACAAGACGGTGGATGAGCCACATGTCGGCCAAAGGGGTCCTGTTAAGTGTGTCGCCATTTCGTGTGCGGACTGACCCTGCTTGAGTTGCTACACCAACACGACACGAGCAGCCTACCACTTAGTTTTGCTCTTGGTGAATCCCGACTATATTGATCTAAAAGGTACGTGCTGAACTAACCTCTCCGTCTCTTCTTTTTTATTTTTAAGCGTCTCGGTTTATAGGGCCTGCACGTAGTTCTAGGTCATCCATTTGACTAACTAAATATGAGTTACTATGTCACAAAAAGTATACCATTGGATTCTTAAGTGGCTGTAGTTGTATTTAAAAGTCCAGGGCGGGGCTTATCCTGCGCGGTAGGCGGGGCAGTTCTGCCTAGTCGGTTCGACAGAGACGCGAGAAGACGAGGGAGTAGGCTGCTGCAAACGTAGGGCTGTGTGATTTGACAGCGAGTTACTGCTGGACAGGTGGGGCCCCGCGATTTGACTTGCCATTATCATTTTAACTGCGGCGCTACGACCGGCGTGAGTCTACCGATTCCTGACCACCTCCATACAGGTGCCTCTCCCAATGCTCCACCATGTAGTAGAGGCTGGCTCTTGCATGAGAGCCCACTTCTCCACTTTTTCCTTGCCTCTATTTCCTCCACATATGCAAAAATGCCATGTAAAGCACACTATTGTACTTACTTTTACTTGCTCCTACAGGTGCTTAAGATTGCCACATAGGCATAAAGTCTGATGTGGCAAGTTAATCAAGAAGAGAGAGACTAGTTTGGTAACCCAAGGAAGAAATGGTGCTAAGCGCGTGTACCTAGGTGAAAAGACAATTTTGAGTCTATAGCTAATTAAATGAAGCAAACTTAGCAACACCATTTCATTGGAAGAAGTCACTCCTTGGAAAATGCAATAAATACTAGTACTCCCTGTGTCCCATAATATAAGAATGTTTTTGGCACTACACTAGTGTCAAAAACGTTCTTATATTATGGGACGGAGGGAGAACGAAGAAACAGATAGAGAGGAGTAAAAAAATTACACTTATAGCCAACCTCGTTGTAGTATGAGTGACTAAGTGATGACTATGGATGACATGCCAACATCAGATAGCCTAACACACCGTGTTAAATCTCCAAGGGCGCGACCGTGTGAGCGACGCGACGTTCGTGGTAGGCGCGACCATGATACGGGCTGCTGGCAGCCCTTGGATCTGAGATCAAATGGTCGCATGCTAAGTTGCCGAAAATTTGCAGAATAACCCTCCAGGATAGGATATTCACCCATAGGTCTAGAATCACGCCATGCAACCGTTCGATCTCAGATCCAAGGGCTCTCGGAAGCCCGTATCATGGGAGAATGGAAAGCCACTACCCTGCCGTTCGCACGCTGGCAGTTCGCTCCTACTCGTCCCCGCATGTCCTTCAATACTACGCCGGTTCGCTCCTAGTCGTCCCGTCCATTCACATTATGGCAGTTCCACTAATCCTAACCCTCCTCCCAAATCCATGGCGTCCCAAATCTCCACGATCGGCGGTGAGTACAAGGTTAGAACCATCACCGGCGATGAGTTCGACGTCATCTAGACCCGTTCTTCCGCGACGGTGAAAGGGTGCCTTTCTCGCTTCAGATGCATGTTCGAAGACTCAGATGATGCGTGGGTCGCTGGGCTAGATGTTGAGTACACCACAGTCCTGGGACGAGAGAAGGATCTAAAGGACGAAGAGAGGAAGAAGCCCGTTGTGATCCAGGTTTGCGTGCATGACTTATGCTTGGTCTACCACATATGCCATGCCGAGGTTGAGTGCCAGGATTTTAAGGACTTCCTCGAGAGCAACCTAGTCAAATTCGTTACTGTAGACTTTGGTAATGACAAAGAAATCCTGCGTCTGATAGGCCTCGTTGTAGGCAACACCTTCGACCTCCAGAAGAATCGGCTGGTGTCCTCTCGCCGGCCTTCAATGCTGACCCTGGCAGGAGCCATGGTTCATCCTTCGTACGGTAAACTGGAGAAACCTCCATACACGTTTCATCGTCATGCATGGCAGCGGAATGTACTAGATATAGAGCACATCCACTACGCTGCAATGGATGGATACCTTTGCTTCAATATCTACAAGGGTTGGATGAAGAGCAACAGCCAAGTGTGCGGTTCAAGCAAAGAAGTATCGGCCAAGAGGAAGAGGGACAAGGACGAAGATGAGGACGTGGATGAGGACTCCGAGTAAGGCGGCAGTGTCGTTGCTCATGGTAGTTCTAATGCAGTGTCTACCGGAATAGTTGCAAAGTTTAATTTCAGGTGTGCTTAATTTAATTTGAGGGGTGTGTTGTGCTGAGCCCCCAGCAGAACTATGTTATGTTTCTTCTCGTTACTTTAACTCTTCAGTACGTACATACTAGTATTTCTTACATTTCATCTTTTAGTTGGTATAGTACTACCACTCGTTTCTTCACATTATATACGTACAATATATATGGCCAACATCATATAGCCAGCAGTTTAGTTGTTAAAGAATTTCAGGGTGCTTAGTTTTGTCAAAGAATTCCAGGATGCTTAGAGGGTGCTTGGATCCAAGGGACTTATTTTAGTCTGACTAAAAATAGTCTCTTTAAGAGGCTAAAGATCCAAGCACCCCTGACTAAAGAAGGGCTAAAACTAGTCTTGAGACTAAAATTTTTTAGTCAGGGGTACCCCTACTAAAATGTGGATTAGTCCTCTCTCTACTCATTTAACTCCTCTCCTTTAACACAGGCGAGTTATGGATTGGAGGGTTTGGAGGATAATAAATGCTCATTAACATGATTTTAGCCTTTTTAGTATTTGGATCTAGGCATGGGTGAGGCTAGCATGTTTTAGTCCCACTACTTTTAGTCATGGGACTAAAACGTATCCAAGCACCCTCTTAGTTTTATTTGAGGGGTGGGTTGTGCTGGACACCATTATTGTGACTAGCCTTTTTAATAGTACTATATGCATAATTTGGCGATGAGCGCTCTCTATATGTACCACCTTTTTTTTTAATTTCAAGTTTTGCTCCATGGTGCAATCCATCGATACTACTACTGTACAAAAGTATACATTTTTTAAAAGGCTAGAGGGCGGGGCAGTCTAGCTTGGTCGGTTTACGAGAGGCGAGGGCCTTTGTGATTTGACGGCTCATTACTGCTGGAAGGCGGGGCCTTGTGATTTGACTGCTCGTATAAATGCGCCGACGACCTGATCGAGGAGGAGCAAAGAACCGTGCGGTATACTCAAGTTTTCCACTGGAGTAGTACTGCGACGGAGGAGCATGAAACACGGCAGCCCAGTGCCATATGGCTATAAAAAATGATCTGATTTGCTAGTCATCTTTTTGTTAGCATTGTTCTATTCATTCCCTAAAAAAACATTGTTCTATTCATGCCTCACAGAGAACGTGACACGTGCGGCGAAACACCCGAAGCAAAAGATGAAACACAGGAGCAAAAGAAGAAGGGAGATTATCACCCCAAATGATCTAATTCGCCGCAGAGTCGTAACTGCTTCTTCATCGCCTCCACGACCTCCATCTCCTTGTGCATCTCCTCCGCCATCTTCTTCATTCTGTCCATGAAGCAGGATTTCTCGACAAGAGCCTTCATCATCTGTTCCACGACCGCATTACGTACCTTGACAGCAGCCGGGTGCTCGATGCGGAGCTTCGCCAACTCCTCCTTTTGTTCCATGACGAGGGCTTGCAGGATCTTCATCGAGGAATTCCTATTCTCATGCAGCTTCTTCCAGCCGGCATTCTTCTCCTTCAACAGGTCGATCTCATGGCAGAGCTTCGCCTTGTCCTCCTGAAGTCGTAGGATTTCGCCGGTCGCCTTCTTCTCCGAGGCAATGCTCTTCTTCAGCAGCATCACCAAGCCGGCGGTCAACTCCCCCTGCTGATTGAGCTCTGCGGGCATGTCGTCGAGGCCTCCTTCAGCAACTCCATCAAGCCTTGGATGAACTCCTTCTGCTTATTGAGCTGATCGGGCATGCCGTCGAGGGATAACGACTCCAGCTCCGCCGGCTCAGCATGTTCGCCTCCGCGGCTAAGGCGCTCCTGGGAGCCATCGCCTGCCCGTGAGAGATCTTTCGAGGTCTCTGCGTCGCGGTGAGGCCTCTCTTTTTTTCCGTAGCCTTGGTTGCCGCTCCGTTGTTACGAGTAGTTCTCGACCTAGAGCTCTGCTCACCGGCGATGGCAACGACTGTCACATCCCTAGCTTCTGGTAATGCACTAGGCTAGCCTCATGTGTGCATCATGTTTAATCTTGAAAGAAAGTTGAAATGGGGAAGACAGAACCCCCAGCACCCCCTGAAACCAACTAGGGTTTACTAAAATTGGTTTCAATGAACCCAAAATGCCCTTCACAAAATGTTCATCATTTCTGGATTGGGCTAAAACCCTGGCAAAAATGGTGCACACTTTTTCTAGGACATTCTGGATTTTTTGAATTAAATCATAAGTATTTGAATTTGGACATTTAAATTCTATAAAATATTTAAACTGTCCAAATAATCTTGAAAGCATTTGAGGGCTGTTGGAAATAATTCAAAAGGTGCCCACAAATATTTTCAGGAGTTTTGGAAGTGATTTAGTATTTTTACTAAATCAAAACATAATAGAAAAAATAGAAAACAGAAACAATTAAAGAAAAGAGAGAGAAAGGAGTCTTACCTGGCGCTTACCTGGCCTGGCCCAGCACGGCCAGCCCACTGGCCTGGTGCCAGTCATCGCCTACCTCTGCCAGTAGGCAGAGGAGGGACACCGCGACGCCGCCGCGCGCGCCACGACGTCACCTGCTTGCCGCCCGCGCCTCTGGAGGATCCGGACGACGCCCACGTCGCCCGCTCGACCCCCCCTCGCTCTCTCCCTGGACCCCCTCCCCCTCCTCTGCTCCCTCTCGCTCGCACTCACCCGAGCGCAGCCGCGGCCGCCGCTCGCCGTAGCCATGGCCACCGGCCACCCCTCGCCCTGCTGATGAGTCCACGAGCTCCGCCTCGTTCCTCTCTTTCTCCTCACCGAGCCTCCCGATGCCAGAAGCCCCGAAAACGTCACCGGCATCGTCGTGTTCACCGTCGGGCACCGGAGATCGTCGCCGCCGATTCGTCGTCCACAGAGCTTCCCCGAGCACGCTGGCTATCTCTACGGCACCGCTGTGAGCCCCCGGTCATTTCCCTCTAACCCTGCCCCCGTTTGGTTGCCGTAGCACCGTTCCCCACGAGCACCGAACCAAGCCGCCGCCCGAGCTTCTCGCCGCCATGGCCACAGTCGTCGTAGCTCCCAACCGAGCACACCCACGTGCTCACCGCGCCGCGTAGGTGCCGTAGGAGCTAAGCACGCCACTCCACGGCCACCGCAGCCCCGTTCCCGAGTGCGCCCGAGCTCCGGCCGCCGTGGTCGAGCTCCTCGCCATCGCCTCCGGCCACCCCAGGCCCGACTGGCGCCACCGCCCGACGCGCGCTGGTCTGGGCTCTCGAACGAGCCCAGCCACGCTGCGAACGGGGCACCAGAGCCCGCGCCCGAGTGCCCCGCCGCGTCTGCTGCCGCCGCCGGCTAAACGCCGGCGTTTTAACCCCGGTTGACCAGGGGGTTTGACCTCCCCTCTGTCACTGACGCGTGGGCCAACCCCCACTAACACTTTTAGTTAGTATTAGTTTAGCACTAATTAACTTAGGTTAGTTAGTTAGTCACTGACGTGTGGACCCCACACGTCAGGTTTGACCTGGACCGCGCTGTTGACCTAATGACGTCATCCTGACGTAGTGCTGACGCAGTAATTTAATTACTGGAATTATTCTTATACAGGAAATTCCAGAAAATAGTGCAAACTTCTAAAATTCATAGAAATTCAACCGTAGCTCCAAATCTAATAATTTATATATGAAAAATTATCAGAAAAATCCAATCTATCCATTTATGCTACTTTAATGCGTGAAGAACCAACTTATAGCTGCTGTATAAGTGAAAACATTCAAATGGCATTTTAAATGCTCAAACTAGAGTTTGCATTTGAACCTTTGGTTCAAATGGACTCCCTTGCACTTGTTGCTAGCTGCATTAGCTCAATTCACAGCATATTGCCATGTCTCATTCATGCATAATATTGTTGCATTGCATTGATTGGTTTTCCTCTCTGTTGTTGGTGTTTGTCCCCTCTCAGTAGACGCTGTTCCGACGTTGTGATCGATGACACCGGTGAAGAGCTATACTGTCTTCAGAAGTGCCAGGCAAGCAAAACCCCCTTGCTCATTCCGATACAATCCCACTCTCTCACTCCTGCTCTCTTTTACTGCATTAGGACAACAACGATTCATCTGTTACTTGCTGCGGTAGCTGAACCCCTTTATCCTCTGCATGACCTGTCATTGCCACAGTAAATAGATGAAACCCACTAGCATGAGTAGGAGTTGTTTGAGCCCTGATGTGCCTACTCATTCATGCTTGTTTGTCATGCCTGCTATTGCTTAGAGTTGTGTCAGGTCTGATTCATCGGGAATGAATTGGAAAGTGGTGAACATGTCCTACTGTGTGAGAGCAAGGGTGTGAACATGATTTGGTAAAGGTAGCGGTGAGAGGCCATGTAGGAGTACATGGTGGGTTGTCTCATTGAAACCGTCCTCAGGAACTGAGTTCTGTGTTTGTGATCCATGAACAGTTACTACCACACATTGGGTTCCGGTAACTCGACCCCTCTCGGCTTATTAACCGCCTCGATCTCTGTCCAGGAGTTGCAACTAGTTTCTGGTGTTTGTAGGTAGTGTTAGTAGTCCACCAAGTGGCACCCGGTACAGGTGGGCTTGGGACAGACTAGGCACACGTGGCCTGGTGTACCGAGTGGCACCTGGATGGTGGGCTCGGGAACCCTGCACACATCGTTTGGGGCCGTGAGCGACACCCCGGCCGGATCTCCTTGCGGATGGAACCCGAATAGGCGATAAACCTGGACTAGAGACTTGTGTGGTTAGTCAGGTCGTGGCCGACTCCCTCGCCAGGCTTCCGCTTGAAGGTTGCCGAGGTACACAACGTGTACATGGTGGTAAGTGGCGAGAGCGTGTGTGACGAAGTACACCCCTGCAGGGTTAACATCATCTATTCGAATAGCCGTGTCCGCGCTAAAGGACTTCTGGGTTGCCTATAACAGTTCATAGACAAGTGAAAGTGGATACTCTAAAATGCGCAAGATAAGCGTGAGTGCTATGGATGGCGTTCTCGTAGGGAGACGTGAGCGGATCCATAGTGGTGTATTGATATGGTGAATATGTGGACTCGTGTGCGCCACCTCAAAAGAGTTACTTGCAGTCATAGTTTAGGATAGCCACCGAGTCAAAGCTGGCTTGCTGCAGTTAAACACCACCACCCCCTTTGTTGATACCGATGCATATGTAGATAGTTCTAATGTAAGTCTTGCTGGGTACATTTGTACTCACGTGTGCTTATTTTATGTTTTGCAGAGAGATGTCAGTCTCGCTAGTAGTTCCGTGTGGACTTCGACGTTTAGCTTGATACCTCAGCTACGATCTTGTGCCCTCGGCAGGATCTGGTAGATAGTCAGGCTTCTCAGCCTTTTTCATTTGTAGATGTCTGTACTCAAACATGTTAAGCTTCCGCATGTGCTTTGACTTGTATGCTCTGAATGTTGGGTCATGAGACCCATGTTTGTAATATCTCGCTCTTCGGAGCCTAATGAATAAATACTCTGAGTCGTAGAGTCTTGTTGTGATGCCATGTTGTATTTGCACATATCGAGCATATTGTGTGTATGATTGAAATGCTTGGTATGTGTGGGATCCGACAATCTAGTTGTCTATCCTTAGTAGCCTCTCTTATGGGGAAATGTAGTCTAGTGCCTCCTTGAGCCATAGTAGTCCGCTACAGCCCGGTTCACCGGAGTCCTGCTAGCCCAGCACTACTGCTCTGGACACTTGACTGGCCGGCATGTGTTTCATATCGTTCCTGTGTCTGTCCCTTCGGGGAAATGTCACGCGGTGACATCCGGAGTCCTGCCTAGCCTGCTACAGCCCGGGTTCCCGGAGTCCTGTTAGCCCAGTGCTACAGCCCGGATTCGCACGCTGCTGACCGACACGTTCGATGTTGATTCATGTATGCCTGTCCCCATACGTTAGTGCCGCTTTGGGTTCACGACTAGCCATGTCGGCCCGGGTTCTCTGTCATATGGATGCTAGCGACATTGTCATATACGCGAGCCAAAAGGCGCAATCGGTCCCGGGCCATGGTAAGGCGACACCCGTGGGAGTACCGTGCGTGAGGCCGCAAAGTGATATGAGGTGTTACAGGCTAGATCGGTGTGACCTGGAATCGGGGTCCTGACAACGACGGACGACGAGGAAGCACTTATGAGGAGGAAAGGTAGAGTAATTTTCGGTTAGGTAGTTCCCCTTTTTATAACCAAAGTACTAGCACTAGTACTAATACCTGCATAGTGGGAACACGTTCAGGTTTGGTACGTACTAGTAGGTGTGAGCAGGCTTTCGAATGTGATGGGAACAAGGTAAAGATTAATTGATGGTTTTGGTTTCGAGGCCCGAAACGGCTCCCGATGAGTTTAGCGGAACATAAATTTAAGTACTACACTGCTCAAATGCGTAAATATTATGTTACTGTCAAAAATTGGCACAAAATACGAAGGAGACCAATGGAAGTCCTACTAGCAACCCACGATTTAACTACTCGCATGCGCGCAGTGGAGTAATAATGTCTTTCTTCCGCCCTCACGTCCATTCAATTTGCATGCGCTGTATTAATTGACCATCAATGAAGTGAACGACTTTGCACGCGTCAAATTATCACATGGGGTGGATCTTGGTACAAAATTGCGTCCGCCTGTGTACCCGCGTGTCCGTGTGAGGGAATGAGTGCCTACATGGCGTGCGTGCACATCTTCGCTTCGTGCATGTACCGCCAGTATGGCTCAGGGAGGACGAGTACATTCTTCTGGAACCAGCAGCACGTCACTCTGATCAATCCACGCAAGGAGGTCGCGACAACGCCTCCACATGTGCCACGTGGCTTCATGAACTATAAGAGAGACACCGTGTAGCATGCCATTGGTATTCTAATTTACGTGTTTTGCACATACTCGAAGTACTAGTAAGGTACACGTGCATTGCACGCATCAGATTTTGCAACCAAATTATGAATAAATACCACACTATAGCATGTAAGCTCTGAGTCATATATGCCTGATGTAGCACTTCGTTTAATTCTTATAGTTCATCTCATTCAAAATCAATTAGTTTTTATAAAAAAGCTAAGAACGCGGGAATAGGAAAAACATGGGATTATAGTGGAATGTCGTCTTGAATCCTACAGGATTGTACGAGTGTTCGATTGTGCATAGAAAAAATGCAGAACTCTTTCAAAGAGGTTTGAGTGGATGGGATGTTTCCTATGAAATCTAGTGCAAGTGAATCATATGGAAAAATTCCTATGGTTTACAATCCTACGAATCAAACAACCAAGATAGGAAAAATTCCTAGTGATTAGAATCCTCCAAAATTCCTTTGAGAATCCTTTGAATCAAAGAAGCCCTTAATCTATTTTATGATTCATGGAATTGTGCGTTGTAAAGCATAAAGTAAAAACAAATAATGGCAATTCAACTAGAAAAAAGTTTGGGCAGTTATGATACGGAAGATTCTAGAACAAAAGAGAACCACTGTTGTTTTGAGGTTTGTGCATTATGCTTAAGTTCAACCATGGAGTCTGCTAGATTGTACATGTGGCAAAATCCGGTGGGGGGCTAGAAGATGGTGCGAGGGGCCGAGTGGAGGGAGACTATGAAGGAATGCAAAAGTGCGAGATTGTTATTTAGAGAGAGGGGGCGAACACGTGCGCTGTTGCCGCAGTGGCGGAGCCATGAAAAATAAATGAGCTAGGGGGCCAAGCATTGCTAATCCTTTACGAGGAGGGTCAATTCATGAACGTGAACCATTTTTTGCAGCAATTGTCTAATGATCACATTCATATTAGCCTCGATATATAGTGATGTTAGGTGGGGAGGGGGGCAGGGCCCTTACTGCCCCCTGTCTTCGCCATTGTGCACGCGTCTGAGAGATGAAGCGGAAGGCATGGATGATGAGAGGGGGACGTTGGATATATAATTAATGTGGGTGTATTAGCTATATATGTTAATCCTATATAGAGAGGTATAGATTGATCGATGTGGACGTGGGAAAAAGGGTGAGACCTCACTGGATATATCGATTGATCGGTTTGTGTGGAAAACTATGAAAGACCTAGCTATATACACACATATATAGAGGAACATCGATCGTTGCGCATGCACGCGTGAGAGATAAAGAACGCCCAATATGATGGAGAGGGGGATGTGTGTGGGTGTGTGCCTTCATGGGAGACCGACCTGAAGAAAAAGATTATGCGTGCGATGGATAATGCCGACTGGTAGTGTGTGTGCATGCATGCACGAGAGAAAGTTAGTGGTACAATTATAAAAGAGAAGACTACTGTGTGGGTGTAAAAGAATAGGTGAGGTCATAATCAATGTAAAGTTGAATTCAAATATTTGAATAAAAGATCCTGATGTTTGAAACCCATGCATGCATGAATATAACGGAGATCTGCGCGGTGTGGTTTGGAAACGAGCATGTTGTAATGTATACACATTGAACAAGGTCAGACTGATTTGAATTTGAGATACCGATGGCAGACATCATTTGGCCAAATCGCATCCGTGCATGGACACACTATTCTAATTGGAGATGATGGGCGGCTTTTGCATCACATATCTATATCTATACCCCTATATATATATATATTATATTTTATATATTTTTATATTGTGTGCGGGTAACTTTAACTTTGAAAGATGGTCCTTGGATGAGGCGAATCCGATGGTCCAAAGATGGCAAATTTGAGCACTACTTGTCGTTGGATATCATCTAGATTCCACCAGATTTCACCACATGTATAATCTAGAACACTCCATGGTTGAACTTAAGCATAATGCACAAACATCAAAACACAAGCACTTCTTATTTGTTCTAGAATCTTCCGTATCAGAATTTCCCAAATGTTTTTCTACATGATTTGCCATTATTTGTTTTTTACTTTATGTCTTATGGCGCACAATTCCATGAATCTTAAAATAGATTAGCTTTCTTATAAAAACTAGATGATTTTGAATGAAATGAACTATAAGAATTAAACGAACATCTACATCATGCATATATGACTCAAAGCTTGCATGCTATAATGTGGTATTTATTCATAATTTGGTTGCCAAATCTCATGCGTGCAATGCACGTGTACCTTACTCTAGTCTAAATGGTGTTTGTGTGTGTGTTGTGCGTGTTGAGCTGCAAATTGTCTTTTTTTTGGTACACGTTAAGCTTGTTCTTCCGAAATTTCAAGCCGCGCCTTGTTATGCCGAAAATTCAAGCTAGCGTCTCTGTCTATCGTGCTGCGAAACTCCCGCCTCTTCAACCCGTGCCTTGTTAGCCCGAAATATTTAAGATATATGTTTGTCTCGTTGTGCTCCGACAACTCCCTCCATCTCAACCCGCGCCTTGCTATTCCAAAATTACAACGCGTGCGAAAACTCCCACCTCCTGTGAAATCTAGACACGCGAAATGCCCGTGGTACCCCTGAACCGAAAGAACCGCCTCAAATCGGTGGGGGTACTTTTATAACTTACCCCACATTTCGGACAAGCGCGTCTCTAAGCCAGGGTTCCCCACTGCCATCCCATCCGCCCACCCATTCGTACACCGAGGCCGCGAAAACCCGCAGCGAAACCCCAGACCCTTCTCCGTCCGCCACCCAGCCGGAGCCTCTTCCCCGACGACGTCGTCCACAGCAACACCTCGACGTCCCTCATCCACCGTACCGAATGAGGATCCGTCATCGATCTCATCGTCCCGCCGGTTCAGCCACCCCGTCCTCCACCCCCAAGGAGCTGCCCCGACGTTCCCCTCGTATTTCGTGCCACCTCCATTCCCACACCGCCGTCTTCACCTGCACCACCGAAAGAGCATCATCATCACCGTTTCCTCGGATGAAGCTGCGGCCTAATCGGCGCCACCAAAGAGGTTGTACACTAATCGCCGCATTTTCTTCTTGATTTGATCTCACGGTGCTGCCGGCGCTCGGTCCTGAGCCGACACGGCGCGGCTCCATCCACGTCGGCGTCGCCGGCCACTTCCTCCACGGCGTCGCTCCCTCGGCGGCGACACCCACATCAGTAGGAGCTGCTGCTGCTTTAGCTCTCGCTCACGCTGCTGCTCTGCTCTTGCTCTTGTTCCCCTGCCTGGTCTGCTCTTGCTATTGCTCTTGCTCGCGCTGCTGCTCTCGCTCTTGCTCTTGCTTGCGATGCTGCTCCGATTTAGCTACACTCCAGTCGACTGAATCGACTTTTGGGTCAGTCGATTTTCAAGGGGTGGGTGGGCTCCCCGGATAGGTACCCCACTATCTATCTTAGGGTTCAGGATGGGGGCGGTGGTAGCCGGCGATGGCGGGGGGATCGCCGGAGAAAAAGCTCGGCACGAGGGGGGGCTAGAGGGATAGTCGGGGCGGCGGCAGACCGGCGGTGGGGAGTGTTCTCGGGGCGGGGGGTGGGGGGGTGGCACACCGCCGGCCGCGGGCAGCGGGGGGCTGCTGTTTGGCCGGTGGTGGCTGGCGGCTCAGGGGGGTGGAGGTTGAAGATGAACCGCAGGCCCTTGACTTCGTATCCAACGGCTGCAAAATCGACTGGCCAGAGATGAAAAAGTCAGTCGACTGACGTGTAGCCTCACCTTGCTAGTGCGTTCAGTTTCGACAGCAAAATTCAGTTTCGACGGGAAAATTCAGTTTCAACGGTTAAGTTCAGTTTCGATAGTTAAGTTCAGTTTCGACAGTTAAATTCAGTTTTGACAGTTAAGTTCAGAGATGAGCGGCTGATGTATTTTACATCTAGCACTTTGTGGTTATGTATTTTACGTCATGTATTGGAGATGCTATTAGAATTCTACTCATGTTAACGTCGTTCGTTGTCTCTCTTGTCCTGCTTCAGCCTCGGCGTTGTACAACCCACCGGAGCTGCTCCAACGATGAAACCCTCCATCACAGCGGAGCAGTACCTCGGGCTCCATCTCCAGACGCCTAAGATCTTCTTCCCCTCCTCCGACAGCAAAGTCAGCCGGAGCATCCTCACCGGCCAACCCAATCACGCTGAGATCGACATGGCTTCGCCAAAGAGGTTGTACACTTGTTGCATCTCTTTTTTACTCTACATGTTATATATATTGTCCACTGAGCACTCGTAGTAACGGGAAATACGATTATTTTATCCTACTATATGACAAGCAGTGAGGTACCAGGCAACTTAGCTATCCGTGATGGACTCTCTTGAACGCCATCATTATTTATCTCTGCGCGTTTGAGCTGTGCATTTGTCGATGGGCCTGGGAGTTGAGCTAGTATGGCAGTGGCCTGGGTCCAAAGTAATAGAAGTAGCACAAAAACATTTTTTTAGTGTAGGATTTTCCTTGCAACAGCCTGCCTACTAGAATCGTCAGTGCTTGAAAGGAAAAGTGAATGAAAAACGTCGGAATTGGAAAGTTTCCGATGGTACTACTTTTCATGAATTTGGTGCAAAGGAATGGAGCAAAGGAAAACTGTAGGATTTGTTCCTTTAGTGTCTCTTTGAAAGAAAAACCATACAAATTCTAATTTCCACTTCTCCTCCTTTTCATATTCCTATTCATCAAGCACAAGACTAAGAGATAGTAGCATAATAGCATTATAACCGTACATTTTCTTGTGGTTTGACTTAATCTCACCATGCTTTTTTCCATCCTGTGATCTTCCAATTGTTGTGAATCAAACCCCCAGATTGGCAGAAATCCTGTGTTTTTAAATTCTCTATTTTGCACGTGCATTCCTATCCTATTCTTGTCTATTTCCTATCCCTGCATTGTTAGAATCCTCAAATTCAAACAAGCCCTTACTCAATTACTTCTGTTACAGATATGTGTCAAAGAAAACCTTGTGTGGTTTGTACTGCTCCTGCGGCGCTGTGTTCCACCCCAGCTCAGCTGCTCCAACGACGGAAGGGTTCACCACAGCAGGGATCCGATCACTAGACTGTTTTTCGCCGCCTCAGATCTTCTTCCCCGCCGCCGGCAGCCACGGCAACTCCATTACCATCATCAACTGAGCAGATGACCTTGAGGACTACACGGGTCCGCAAGAGAGGTCGCACTCTTCCGTGTCTGCTTACGTTATGTGTCGCTTAATATGATGACATGCTACATTATCGTCGTGTTCACCTATTAGACTCCGAGTCAGGTCCAAACTAATGCTGAAACTTGAGTTTTTAAATGGTTGTGGGGTACATATTGGGGCAGCAATCAGTACTATCTGTCTACTATCTGGTTAATCTCCGGTGTCTACTATGAGTTTCATGTTGGGTGCAAACAAACATTAAAGGAGCCATTATTTGTATTTTTTAACTAAAGCTATTATCTGCCTGCTATCATTGGTTTTGGGTCTATCCACAGTTTGCTACCATCACTCTGGATTTGTGCATGCACTCCTTGCATAATCTCACTATGTTTTATTCCTATGTGAAAGAACATGCGGTGCCCCCATGTTTGGTTTTGGTAATTGATGACAATCTCTATGGACTAATGGTTGCCTTGAGTTATATTTGAAGGATTTGTCCATAGGCATTTCTTGAAGTCCATGTGTTGGTTTCAAGGAGTTTATGTGGTGACCAAGGTGTTATTAAGGAATTATCCAAAGATTGGTCATGTGAGAGTAGAGCTTATTGCAAGCATGTCTTGAAGAAGAAGATTGTGTGATCATTCATGTTTACCTTCAAGACATCATCCAAATGAAGAGAGTTGGAAAGAGTCAAGGTTGATCAAGACTAAGTCAAGAGTGAATCAAGTTGATCAACACACAAAGCGCACAAGATGTACCGAGAGGGATCAAGCGATCCCATGGTGTGGTAAGCATTGTCAATTACGCTTTGTGTACTAACCCATGATCTTCGTGAGAGTTCTTTGTGGGGTTAGGTTGCGGTGTGCAAGTTCAAGTGAAGCATCATGAAGAGATCAAATGCTTGAAGCTTGCCGTCCATTGTGGCAATAATGGACTTGTGAAGATGTTGCGGTGTGCAAGTTCAAGTGAAGCATCATGAAGAGATTAAATGCTTGAAGCTTGCCGTCCATTGTGGTGACAATGGACTTGTGAAGATGTGCGGAAGAGTGGCTCACCCATAGTGGAGTATGGGGGAGCAATCAACTAGTCTTCATCGAGCCAACACAACCAAGAAGGGTGGTCCAACTTGAGGGAGTCAAGATCGTCATCATCTAGCTCAAGTGGACCATGTGCAAGGCAAAGGTTTGCTCTTGATAGGTTTTCTATTTTACCGGTCTCATGATGGTAGTTGGGAGACCGGGTTATAGGGTCGATTGCCGTACTATCAAGGGGGGCTCTCGATGAGTAGCTTGATCGTATCGTTCATAGAGAGCACAAACCATTGCATCCTTGCATCATCTTTGTTGGTTCTTGTTTGGTTCTTCTCTTTGTGAGTTTTGGAGCTTATGGTCATCTTGATGACAAGCTCGAGTTCATCAAAAACGGAGTTCACTCGCATCTTCTATGATGTTTTCGATGTTGGAGGTTATGCCGGTTCTTCTCGGTTGGAGGTTTCACTCCTCTATTTTTTGGCATACCTCCCCTGCCGCTGTTTTGATGCTACTCGTCTTTCTCAATCCAACAAGCTTGAGTTTGCTCAATTCGGAGCTCATATGCAGAAGTTATGGCAGTTTTGGTTTCCTAGCGGTAGTACCACGGCCAGAGCGGCAGTACCGCTTATCGCCCCAAGCGGTAGTACCGCTGTCCAAAGTGGTAGTACCGCCTATGGCCATAAGCGGTAGTACGGCTACGGTTCCGCGCTGGTACCGCCTCGATTTTGGGTCTTGCATTTTTCGTGTCGAGTTTTGCAGTAGCTGCACGGCAGTAAGGCACGGCAGTTCCACCTATAAGCGGTAGTACCGCCCTGATGGGCGGTAGTACCGCCTATAAGCGGTAGTACCGCTCCGGTCGGGCGGTAGTACCGCTACTGCATTTTTGGTCCCGTGTTCTGCTCCTCCAGCGGTAGTACCGCTGGGGTGCGCGGTAGTACCGCTTATAAGCGGTACTACCGCCCCAAGGTTCATGTTTGGTTGCTCCTTTTCCCTGCTTCTTCCGCCAGAGCGGTAGTACCGCTCGTGGAGCGGTAGTACCGCTCGTGTGCGGGCTGAGCACATAACGGTTGGATTTTTCCCTTTCTATAAAAGGGGGTCTTCTTCCCCAATGAACCTTATCTTTTGAGCTCGTGTTCTTCCCCCATTGTTGACCTTCTTCGAGCTTGCTAACTCTCAATCCCTCCATGGATTCTTGCTAGTTTTTGAGGGAAAAGAGAGAGGAGATCTAGATCCACATTTCCACCAATCACTTTCTCCTCTTTGTGAGGAGAACCCCTTGGATCTAGATCTTGGAGTTCTTGGTGTTCTCCTTCTTGTTCTTCCTCTCATTTTCCTCCCTAGCATTAGTTGCTTCGGTGGGATTTGAGAGAGAAGGACTTGGGCACTCCGTGTGCCCTTGCCATTGCATTCGGTGCATCGGTTTGAGTTCTCCACGGTGATACGTGGAAGTTACAAGTTGAGAAGCTTAGTACTCTTGGGTGCTTGGTGCCCTTGAGCTTGTTCCTCTTGGGTGCTTGGGTGCCCTAGACGATTGGTGGTGTTCGGAGCTCAATCATTGTGGTGTAAAGCTCCGGGCAAGCGTCGGGGTCTCCAATTAGGTTGTGGAGATCGCCCCGAGCAATTTGTCGGGTTCCGGTGACCGCCCCCAAGGGTTGCCAAAGTGTACGGGTTCGGTGACCGCCCCCAAGGGTTGCCATTTGTATGGGTTCGGTGACCGCCCTCAAGGGTCCCTTAGTGGAATCACGGCATCTTGCATTGTGCGAGGGCGTGAGGAGATTACGGTGGCCCTAGTGGCTTCTTGGGGGCATTGTGCCTCCACACCGCTCCAAACGGAGATTAGCATCCGCAAGGGTGTGAACTTCGGGATACATCGTAGTCTCCGCGTGTCTCGGTTATCTCTTACCCGAACCCTTTACTTATGCACTTTACTTTGTGATACCCATATTGTTTCTTGTCGTATATCTTGCTATCACTTAGTTGTTTATCTTGCTTAGCATAAGTTGTTGGTGCACATAGGTGAGCCTAGTTGTTGTAGGTTTTGTGCTTGTCAAATTAACCGCTAGGTTTATTCCGCATTTGTTCAAGCCTAAACCGTAATTATTTTAAAGCGCCTATTCACCCCCCCTCTAGGCGTCATCCACAATCTTTCACTATGCATGCCAGTTATTGTACACAATGGAACTGATCATGTAGAGCAAAAGAGACGAGCCTTGCGTGGCAATAAAATTTCATGCAGACGTCATTCCATGGTGGGCGCAAAGGCAGCCCCCCTCCACCCATTTCGGATCGTAATCAAGAGGAAGATAACTGTTCTGAGGGGGATTCAGAAGGAGAAGACCACTCCTATTTACCCCATGAGGTCTTCGCTCTAACTTGGCATGCTGATGTTGGTAATGTCATGCATATGGTGCCTTGCATTGCTTACTGTATACATTAAAGATGTCATCTGCTTAGTTTAGACATGCTTTGTCTCAATGCCATCTGTTTAGTTTCTTTATCGTATATGTGAATCATGCAATGCCATCTTGTCTAGCCAGGCATCATATATGTGAATTTTGCAATGCCACCCTGGTTAACCAGTCATCTTATATGTGAATTATATCATGCCATCATTTTTTTATTACGTGTTAAATTTGTCACAATTATAGTACATTCAATTACTCTTCCTGTGCATCAGCCATTCGGCACGGTCATGGAAAAATCTGGAGTGGAAACAAGGTCTTCAGAGCAGACAATGCTATCTGACGAAGCGCATGTCTTGCTAGTTACCGATAGCTCCTCAGAGGAGGATTCAGAGAAAGATGACCAGTCATATTCCCCCCCCCCCCCGAGGTGCATGCCCTAACTTGGCAGGGTTATGTTGCTCATATCGTGCGTATGGTATCTTGCATTGCTATGTCATTTGCTTAGTTTAGACATTCTTTGTGTGAATGCCACCTGTTTAGTGTCTAATTACCCTATATGTGAATTATGCAATGCCATCTTGTTGCAAGACATTATATTTGTGAATTATGCAATGTTATCTTGTTGCAAGGCATTATGTATGTGAATTATGCAATGCCATGCTGTTTAGGCAAGCGTCATATATGTGAATTATATCATGCCGTCCTTTTTTGTATTTCTCATTGCTTTTGTCGATAATGTTTGTATATTCAACTGCTCTTCCTGTGCATCAGCCATTTGAATTGGTGATGGAGAAATCTGGAGTAAAAACAAGGTCTTCAGAGCAGACAATGCTACCTGCTGAAGCAGATATCTTGCTGGTTACAGATAGCTCTTCAGACGAGGATTCAGAGGCAGATGACCAGTCCTATTATCCCCCTGAGGTGTATGCTCAAACTTGGCAGGGTTATATTACTCATATAATGCATATGTTGTATTGCAATGCTTAGTTTTTACATCATATACACAATATTGAATGCCATCTCCTTAGTTGACACATCATATATGCGATTGCCCTCTGCTCACTTCCTTAGTATATAAATCATATATTTGAATTATGTCATGTCATGATGTTTACATAGACAGCATGTATCTGAATATGGCATGCCAACCCATTTTCTAAAGACATAATATAGTTATATCATCTCATCATGTTTACATAGTCATCATATTTTAAATTATGTCATTCTATCCGTGAATTATATCATGCCATCATGTTTCCATCGACGGCATGTTTGTGATTTATGGCATGCCAACCACTTTAATAGACACATCGTATAGTTATATCATGTCATCCTATTTACACAGTCATCATATTTTGAAGTATGTCATTCTATCTTGTTTAGTTAGCCATGATACATGTGAAATTGTGTCATGCTATCCTATTTAATTAGCCATCATATATGTGAAATTATGTCCTGCTATTCTGTTTGCTTAGACAACATAAATGTGAATTATTTCATGCCCTGTTTTCTTCCCTACTATCCATTGCACCTGTCTATCTTACAATGTCTGTACATTCAATTACTTTTCTTGTTTATCAGCCATTTCAATTGGAGGGAGTGATGGCAGTATCTGTGGGAGTAAAAACACGGTCTTCAGAAAAGATCATGCTACTTGTCGATGCAGATAGAACCACGGTTGTACCTGCCCAACAACCAACCCCACCACACATAACCCACACTCATGCAAATTGTACCCCTACCCAGTTGGACAGAGAACCAGCTACACCCCTTCTAACCCCAACCCCAGCAGATAGACACCCAGTTCCCATTGACACAGCACCGTCTCCACCACAGAGCACCCAAACACGAGCAGTTAGTAAGGCAACTGTAGTGCCCAAATCACGAGGACCACCACTCCTAACCCGAAGTCAACGCTTAAAGTAGAAGAAGAATTGTTCTCAGGTCAGGTTCCGTAGCTATGGTTCATAGTACTTTGCTTTTGCATCACTGTATTTACTGATACCAACTAATTTCAAATTTGAAGGATGCAATTGAAACTCCAATGGCGCAACAGGTATGTTTTAAACCTGTTTCTTCAACGTGTTTGGCTGTTTGCTGTTGTAACTTGCTCTATGTTGATTTCAGTTTCCATTGAATAAACAGTTATGTTCTCATGCTATGCACATAACAAGTGTTGTTATTGCTGTGTAGTTTCCCACACTTATATTCTGTCTATGCTACTTTGTCTTAAATAGATATGATTCGAACTGTATCTATCTTGATTTGGCAACATAAACTAGAATGATATAGACCATACAGTGAGCATACTACATAGATATATGTTTGTTTCATGCTGTTATCCTGTCCACCTTACTACTGAACTGGTTTACCAAAATGAGTTTCATATACTACATTGTAAACCTGAGATGTGTTTGTTTGTTTCTCTTTTAGAACGCGGATAGAATATTGGAGAAGAGTACCCTGTTATGCAATGGTAAATGAAGTAATGCACATAAGGTTCAAGATAGTGAGACATCCCTGTTGGTCTCCAAGAAAGCTGATAAAAACTATATTGAAGACACTGAGACAACCCCAAAGTCCTGTCTTGATGTAGTGTTCGAGTTACTGGCTACCACTGCTGGCACCAGCTCTTCGAAATCGTTGCCTGAATCAGTTCGGCTTCTTGAGTCTCAACTTCAAGTTGAAAGATATCGATCAGATGTTATGCGACAGGAAGCCGAAGGACTAAGGAAGTCCCTGCAGAATTCAGATGCATACTTTCTGGTGCAACAGCAAGCGCTGGAGGACTTAAGCGCCAAAGAAGAGAAAGTTAATAAGCTTGCTAAGCATCTTGCCAGCATTATGGGTACCCAGGATATTGTTTCTTGAGATCTTCTGAAGTGGTTTTAGTTCTGGACTTGTTTTGCTGCGGCGTTTATATGCTGCTGTGTTCCCTATATTTGCACTCGTGGCGAACTTTGATGCCCAGTGGATGTAATATGTGTAATAGCCGTGATAGCCTAGTGTAAGTTGCTTGCTTATTTATTTCCTTGTTGTCTTGTTTATTTGTTTGCTTGTAGTCAGTGCAGTTCTTTTTCTGCGATTTGCTAGTGGCTGCAATAACCTATTTTTTAAACCTAGGCCACAATAACCATGGGCTAATATTTACTATAGTGACACTGGGCCTAATACGGGCTGTACAAACAGTGGGCCTTCTACGGGCCATAGAAACAGTGGGCCTTCTACGGGCCGTAGAAACAGTGGGCCTTCTACGGGCCATAGAAACAGTGGGCCTTCTACGGGCCGTAGAAACAATGGGCCTTCTACGGGCCGTATCATCAATGGGCCTTATACGGGCCGTATGATCGATTGGCCAAACATGGGCCAAGTAGACCGCATTCTGGCCGTAAACGGGCTAGAGTTGGAATCGTCCGTTCATGGGCCGACCATAACGGGCCATCGTTAATAGGCCGTATTTGATGACGCTATGAAAACGGCCCAACGTATTAACGGACCACAAACGGGCCGACTGTAACCACGGGCTGAATTCGGCCCACAAGCAGAAAATGACAGTAACGGGCCGTAAGTAAACGAATGCTGGAAAATAGCCCAAGAATAAATGGGCTCTGAGAAGGCCGAAAGATAACATGGGCTGGAAACGGCCCAACGGAATAACGGGCCGTTAATGGGTATAAAGTGATACACTGTTCTTTACGGGCCAGTTTCACCGCGGGCCGTTAATGGGTGTAAAGTGGTACACTGTTCATTACGGGCCAGTTTCACCATGAGCCGTAAATAGGCCAAGAGTTACATAGGGCCTCATATGCGCCGAAAGACGTCATGGGCCAGAAGTGAAAACGGGCTGGAATCATATTGGATGGCCCAGATGACGCTACTGGGCCTAATTCAAATAGGGCGTAACGGGCCTTGGGTTAGCGGGCGGTAAATGGGCTATATGCGAACAGGCCGTTAATAGGAATGGGCCTCTGTTGGGCCGTGCCACGTGTCGACGTATCATATGCGCCTTCTGTCCAATGAGTGGATGATATCTGTCCCAGCGATGAGCCGACACATGTTTCCTCCAGCCAATGATGATTTTACATGTGGAAAATCACCATTGGTCGGGGCTTTTAACGGGTTATCGGATCCAAAACCCGACCCGATAGCTTAACGGTGTTCCGTTACGGTGGATGCCATGTGTCGGTCACCCTTGACGAAAGCACTTCTGTGACGCGCGATTTATCGTCATGGAAGTGGACACTTCCGTGATGATAATTTTGGTAATGTCATGGAACACTTCTACGACAGCACAGGTATGACTATCTTCATTCTGTCATAAATTTGTCATGGATGTACATGCATGACAAAAAACGCGACCTACTGTGACAAACACGTATCATCACGAAAGTGTATTTTTTTGTAGTGAGTATCCATCTCGCAGATTTTGGTTTCGGGTGGTTACTGCGACTTTCCCCGCTTCGTTCAAATTTTTGCAGAGCAAGAGTGCACGTTTACCGTGCCAACTCAATTCGAATCCAGTTTATATTCTATTTTTGTTCGGGCAGGATCCATTTGCGATGGGAATAAAATTATATATACATCATTTTTTATATATACTTTCAAAAGCACAACAAAGAATTTTGCTCCTTTATATGTATATAATATGATTTACAAATACAATGATCTCAAAATCATAAGGTTGAATTCAAAAAAATTTAAACCAAATTATGTTCTACTAAAATGTATGGATCAGTAATATCTACATATTAAATAACATAGATGCACATGAATCCATATGAGTATGCATATTTGATAGATCAATTTTGGTTCGAGTATGAATTACATGTATCATCATCTCAAATTCAAATATTTGAATCCCTTTTATGTTGACTCATTTCACGCCCATCTCTCTGGCATGCTCCTTCATGTAGCTATCATTCTCTTTTCTCCAGCTCACCCGCACGCTCCCTTCATGTTTTTCCTATCTTTGCAAACATGGTCTCTCGACGTCTCGCTTGAGAAGTGTCACACTCTTCCTATCATTATACATGATACGTCTCCAACGTATCTATAATTTTTGATTGCTCCATGCTATATTATCTACTGTTTTGGACATTATTGGGCTTTATTATTCACTTTTATATTATTTTTGGGACTAACCTATTAACCGGAGGCCCAGCCCAGAATTGTTGTTTTTTGCCTATTTCAGAGTTTCGCAGAAAAGGAATATCAAACGGAGTCCAAACTGAATGAAACCTTTGGGAATGTGATTTTTAGGAAGAATATGATCCAGGAGACTTGGACTCTACGTCAAGAAACAAAGGAGGAGGCCATGAGGTAGAGGGGCGCGCCTACACCCCCAGGGCGCGCCCCCCACCCTCGTGGGCCCCCTGTTGCTCCACCGGCGTACTCCTTCCTCCTATATATACCTACATACCCCCAAACGATCAGATATGGAGAAAAAAACCTAATTCCACCGCCGCAACCTTCTGTACCCACGAGATCCCATCTTGGGGCATGTTCCGGAGCTCCGCCGGTGGGGGCATCCATCACGGAGGGCTTCTACATCACACCATAGCCTCTCCGATGAAGTGTGAGTAGTTTAGCTAGATGGCTTCTTCTCTCTTTTTGGATCTCAATACAATGTTCTTCCGCTCTCTCGTGGAGATCTATTCGATGTAATCTTCTTTTGCGGTGTGTTTGTTGAGACCGATGAATTGTGGGTTTATGATCAAGTTTATCTATGAACAATATTTGAATCTTCTCTGAATTCTTTTATGTATGATTGGTTATCTTTGCAAGTCTCTTCGAATTATCAGTTTGGTTTGGCCTACTAGATTGATCTTTCTTGGAATGGGAGAAGTGCTTAGCTTTGGGTTCAATCTTGCGGTGTCCTTTCCCAGTGACAGTAGGGGTAGCAAGGCACGTATTGTATTGTAGCCATCGAGGATAACAAGATGGATTTTTTATCATATTGCATGAATTTATCCCTCTACATCATGTCATCTTGCTTAAGGCGTTACTCTATTTTCATGAACGTAATACTCCAGATGCATGCTCATACATGATCATACCTAGATATTCTCATAACTATGCTCAATTCTGTCAATTGCTCAACAGTAATTCGTTGACCCACCGTAAAATACTTATGCTCTCGAGAGAAGCCACTAGTGAAACCTATGGCCCCCGTGTCTATCTTCATCATATTAATATTCCAATACTTAGTTATTTCCTTTGCTTTTTTACTTTGCTTTTATTTTAGTTTGCATCTTTATCATATTAATCATATCTATCAGATCTCACTCTCGTAAGTGACCGTGAAGGGATTGACAACCCCTTATCGTGTTGGTTGCGAGGATTTATTTGTTTTCTATAGGTGCGAGGGACTCGCGCATAGCCTCCTACTGGATTGATACCCTGGTTCTCAAAAACTGAGGGAAATACTTACGCTACTTTGCTGCATCACCCTTTCCTCTTCAATGGAAAACCAATGCAGTGTTCAAGAGGTAGCAAGAAGGATTTCTAGCGCCGTTCCCGGGGAGGTCTACGCAAAAGTCAACCTACCTAGTACCCATCACAATCCCTTATCTCCTGCATTACATTATTTGCCATTTGCCTCTCGTTTTCCTCTCCCCCACTTCACCCTTGCCGTTTTATTTGCCCTCTCTTTTCCGTTCTCCTTCTTCTTTTTTGCCCCTCGCTCTCTCTGTCGTTATGTCTGAAATTGGGGAAATTATTGCCGATATGGAAAATAATAATATCATAGAAAATTCTGACGCTCCTGCTGAAGAACCCCCTACCTTGCATCCAAAAAGATTTCCAATTGGTAGTGGTAATATTATTGGATAGGGAGTTATTCAAGATTTCTTTACTTGTGCCGGTGCTTTGCCTTCTATGGGCGGTTCTATTCTTCATAGAACTAGTAGTCTTGCGGACGCTATTGCCATGCTTATAGTTGAACTTGAAAGGCAATTTATGCACATGCATCCTTCCATACAAAGAATTTCCTAGAATTCTCTAAAATTGACCATTCTTCTGTTAAGCGTGCCGCCACTATCTTTTTGGCTCATGAGTTTAGATTCATAATAAGAGAGGCCAAAGAAATGTTTGCGCATTATAGGGTATATGCTAGTCATCCTCCCATTGAAGCTATCCTTTTTAATCAAGAAGACATGATGCGTTTACAATCTTTGGATCATATTGCTTATAATGAAAATCTTAGGAAAAAGGTCCCAGCTGATATTCTAGTTGATAGAATTTCCGAGCTTAATGATGATTTTGCTATTCAGAATAATGGATTAGGTTTTCCTCTTGAACAAAGGCTTGTGACTTTTTGCCAAAAGAATGCTTGTAATGATGAATTGGTTGTGCAATACAAAAGGCCTAGGGAGGATCCCATACCTCCTGAGATTGATCTTGGGGACTTTTGTCGCATTAAATTTAGCCCTTTTGATTATTTTTGTTTGCCTCAAAGAAAACTTGCTGCTGAACGTAGAGAATATGATAAAAGTTTTCATGACTTGCCAAACCACTATTATGGCAATACCTAGATCTATCCTTGCTTTTATGCCTAGCTATAGGGGCGTTAAACGATAGCGCTTGTTGGGAGGCAACCCAATTATATTTTTAGTTTTTTGCTTTTTGCTTCTGTTTAGGAATAAATATTTGTTATAGCCTCTGGTTAGATGTGTTTTAATGTTTTAATTAGTGTTTGTGCCAAGCTAAACCTATAGGATCTTATTGGATGATAGTTATTTGATCTTGGTGTAATTTCCAGAAACTTTCTGTTCACGAAAACTATTGTTAAAAGTCACCAGAACGTGATGAAATAGTTATTCCAATTGCTGCTGATCAATAAACAAATTTTCTAGGTCGTCCTTTTTTGGCTGATTTTTTGGAGTTCCCGAAGTTTGCGTTAGTTACAGATTGCTACAGACTGTTCTGTTTTTGACAGATTCTGTTTTTCGTGTGTTGTTTGCTTATTTTGATGAATCTATGGTTAGTAAAATAGTTTATAAACCATAGAGAAGTTGGAATACAGTAGGTTTAACACCAATATAAATAAAGAATGAGTTCATTACAGTACCTTGAAGTGGTCTTTTGTTTTCTTTCGCTAACGGAGCTCAAGAGATTTTCTGTTATGTTTTGTGTTGTGAAGTTTTCAAGTTTTGGGTGAAAGATTTGATGGATTATGGAACAAGGAGTGGCAAGAGCCAAAGCTTGTGGATGCCCCGGAAGGCATCCCCTCTTTCGTCTACTTACATCGGTAACTTTACTTGGAGCTATATTTTTATTCCCCACATGATATGTGTTTTGCTTGGAGCGTCTTATATGATTTGAGTCTTTGCTTTTTAGTTTACCACAATCATCCTTGATGTACACACCTTTTGAGAGAGCCATACATGATTTGGAATTAGTTAGAATACTCTATGTGCTTTGCTTATATCTTTTGAGTTATATAGTTTTGCTCTAGTACTTCACTTATATCTTTTAGAGCAGGTGGTGGATTTGTTTTATAGAAACTATTGCTCTCTCATGCTTCACTTAGATTATTTTGAGAGTCTTAAATAGCATGGTAATTGCTTGAATAATCCTAATATGCTTGGTATTCAAGAATAGAAAAAAATTGTTATGAGTGTGTTGAATACTATGAAAAGTTTGATGCTTGATAATTGTTTTGAGATATAAAGATGGTGATATTAGAGTCATGCTAGTTGAGTAGTTGTGAATTTGAGAGATACTTGTGTTAGAGTTTGTGATTCCCGTAGCATGCACGTATGGTGAACCGTTATGTGATGATGTCGGAGCATGATTTATTTATTGATTGTCTTCCTTATGAGTGGCGGTCAGGGACGAGCGATGGTCTTTTACTACCAATCTATCCCCCTAGGAGCATGCGCGTAATACTTTGCTTTGATAACTTGTAGATTTTTGCAATAAGTATATGAGTTCTTTATGACAAATGTTGAGTCCATGGATTATACGCACTCTTCTTCCTTCCACCATTGCTAGCCTCTCTAATACCGCGCACCTGTAGTGCGCCATTAATGGCCAAAACAGGTGCACCACTAGTAGGCCTTTTCCTAGTAGTGAGGGATTGACAACCCCTTACCGCGTTGGTTGCGAGGATTTATTTGTTTTGTGTAGATGCGAGGGACTCGCGCGTAGCCTCCTACTGGATTCATACCTTGGTTCTCAAAAACTGAGGGAAATACTTACGCTACTTTGCTGCATCACCCTTTCCTCTTCAAGGGAAAACCAACGCAGTGCTCAAGAGGTAGCAATACATTACACGGTTTTCATTATCTCTCACGTCTCTACCGTTCTCTTGTATCACTAGGTACCTAAGCTTTCTTTTTCACCGCCACACACACAGTCTGATCGTCTTTCACTTTGTCTTTCTCTCTATGGGGTTCTCTCACACACCCTATATGTCTCTAGATATGACTCATACCACTAAAATTACTCTCTCCTGCAGACACAACATTTGTTGCGGTCTCCTTTCCGTCTCCATCCCAGTTATAAACTGACATTATTCATTTGTTTACCGATCAGAC